>NW_018020733.1:0-156158 GCF_002006095.1 Pseudomyrmex gracilis
TCTGCATGAGTAGTAATCGCACTGATTTTTCACTATATCGTCACTCTCTACGTATAATCTTGTAACTCCACAACACAAATTTTAGAGGAGAGCAGTTTAAAAGTTTAAAGGTTCATATAGTTTCCCTAGTTAAGGGATCTTTTGGTTTTAAATTTTTACCTTATAAATATTTTGTTTAATATTTGGTGACCATAAAGAACATGACTTTTTAAACGTCACCATGCAATAAACTGAAAATTCGGTATGTGACACTTATGTAATTATACGTAGGGAGTGACGATTCTTTTTTGATGAAATTTCCATTTATTTGCATATTGTGTAATTTAAAACAATATTGTAATATTTCTCTTTTATATATGTGCTTTTTTAATTTTTTTTCATATATTTTTTTTATATTTTTTTAAATATATATGTTTATCTGTATTTTCTACATCTCTACTTTCATATTTCTATATCAATATCTCTTAAAGAACCGATATAGAATATGTTTTGGAGACTTATGTTCTTTTGTACTTCTATATCAATTTCTCTTAAAGTACTGATATAGAATCTTTTTTTAAAGACTTATATTCTTTATATCTTTTTTCTACATCCGCTTTTATAGTTCTATATCAATTTCTCTTAAAGAACCGATATAGAATTGTTTTTCGGAGACTCATGTTCTCTTTATATCTATTCTCTTCTTTATACTTATTCTTTTCTATTTTATCTTTGCAAAAATATATATTTGAATATATATTTGAAATATATATATATTTAAATATATATTTTTACTTTTTTCATATTTTATCTCATCTATAAATACATGATAGGCTTTATCGGATGGGTACATACTTTCTTTAAATCAAATAAAATATAAAACCTCGGTCGCGAAAGTAAAATAAATTTAAAATAATACTTTTTAATTTTAAAACAACTGTCCCTCGCGTAAAATATTTGATAGATTTTAAAACTTTCCAAAGTAGGTAGGTAAATAGCTATCTGTGTAGATAGGGATGCGTATCTACAAACGCTTGTAGAAAATAAATTAGGCCGGGTAGGTAGGAAATATGTTAGGAAATATATTAGACCGGATAAGTAAGGAGAAATCAAAATGTAAAATTAGGATCAAGGCTGTTACGCAGCCTTAATCCTAATTAATAACGCTAGTAACGTTTAAGATATGTCAGATGTCTAAGATAGGTAGGTAGGTAGGTAGGATTATATATATAACTATTTATATTATATTGTATAATATTGTATTATATTGTATGTTATATGTAATAAATGTGTAATAGAATTGTATTCTATTGTAATGTATTAAAAAAATTGTAAAATGAAACTTGGAAATAGAAAACACACTGATAAAAAGTTTTAAATAAAAAAGCAAAAGCTATATTTCTTGGAATTGCAACTTTTCAGACATTATATTTGTACACCGTTAAAATACCTTTGTATAATATACATGGTTTTTTTGTGTATTTTGTATCTATATATATATGTAGTGTTTTTAAGAAAATAAAATAAAATTTATAAACCACAGAGCAGCAAATGATGATGTAAAAGGAGATGATATTTGACTACACTCCACGAATTCTGATGTTGCTCGCTAAAATAAGATTCTTTTTTTTCTTGACTATCACATCTTTTCTGGTATATCACATTTATGTTGTACGAAAAGTTGCAATGGTTTTTCTTATTCTTTTCTGTTTTCCTTTCTCATCTTCTTATCACGAGATCGGTCATTTTAAATTAAAAAAAAATCAAATTCACGCTCTCGAATATACTCGCACACTTAAAGAAAGTGACCATTTAAATACGTGCACATAGCACAGAATAGAACCGCACGCTGTGGACATATCGCACCGACATGTCGCTCGTGGACTGGCTGCGTAGTTTCAATGTGTACCACTCGTGAACATGCGCTAGTTTACGGGGCAGAAAAGTGATTACACATTCTCTTATGGACCTGGCCGCTCTCAGGCTTCTCTCTGTTACATGTTTGCTCTTGAGCGACGCAACACACACGATTTGTGAACTAGTTAGGGAATTCACGTTTGTGAACTACATGCGGTAAACAACTGCGCTTCGCAGTGTATCGCGGGTCATGGCCGATGCTGAATCACATTCAAATTGTCTCACATTTCTCACGATCATTGTTGTCTCACGCGCAAAATAACCACTCTGTCGCATTTATATTTAAATTAATTTATTAAGATTTATTATATTTACATTCCAAAGTATTTACATTCTCGGTAGTATATCTTGTTATTTGTAACGTAAAAAGATTCACATGAGATCTTTTGAGATTTTTTTAACAAATTATATATATAATATTAAATGTATACTTTACACAATAACAGAATTCAGTTATGATACAGCATCAGAGAAATGCGTAGATAAGTTTAAGTTATTCGAGGTCTGTTTTTTTTTTAATAAAGTTTAGAATTTGTTTGCCTCTCTCCTCCCGAGGACAGAAGCACAGACTTGAACTTATTGCTTTGTAATAAGTTATATGATCCGTATGTACAAAACTTGTGCGATAAAAGTGGAATGTAGAAAGCTCGGAAAAACGAATGGGATCTGTAAAATAAATAATATATTAGACGCAAAAGTGATTTCTCACGAATAAAACGTTTTTGACACTTACTTGGACACATCGAGAAATTTGAAAGACCTTATAACAGTAAACCGATCGCTTAAGCGAGAGTAATTCGGTTCTAAAGCTGTTTCAGTTCCTATATCCAGATCTAACAGAAAATGACACTTTTCCAAATCAAACTGAAATTCAAAAACAGGAAAAATCGGCAAGTGTTGAATATTTGTCATATATTTGATAACACAATATAAAGTTAATTTATGGCCTTGCGTCACGTGTAAAAGAAGTTACTTACGTAGCGTGATGGTTCCTCTCGATTCATATCGTTAAAATGCGGTTGGATCACATTGGTTGCGTTTTCATGCTCCAAGAAAGGTTGAGGCAATTGTCCTTTGAACTCGGAACTTAAGTACCGTAGCTTCCAACTAAAAATAATGCAAGATATTGTGTCATAATTAATTAACGAAATTAGCAGAAAACAATGTATTGTTTGATTCGTGCTCGGTTTTATACTCACTTGTTAGTCGGAAAGAAAAAGCTACTGGGAAAACGATGCCATTCTTTTCCGACGCAGAAGTTTATATCAATGTTGTTAGACGCTTCGTTTTCTATTTTGAGCTTGTTAACTTCAATCATAACTTCCATAGGAGCGTAATAACCTAGGCAAGAAAAATTTATTAAAGATTTAATACTCCAAGTTTTGTAAACCAAAAGAAAACGTTGTGTGTCCCGTGCAATATAACGAAGTATGCACCTTTGTATAACGCCAACGATCTCGACAGCCCCAATAGGCCGCATACTATTATCGCCAGACCGGTAATGTGCGCGGTGTACTGCAAGTAATGACAACCGATGTGCCAAGGATTGACTTTCGTTCTAATGTAAAAATACAACTTCTGCACGATATCCACCGCTATAGCGCCTGCTAGACAAATCATCGGATAAACTGGAAATAAGAACCGTTCCTCCTGAAATAATATATTTCAGCATTGTTTTTATCAAATTTGTGCGAATGCAATATTTAAATACACCCATTCTATTCTTATCAGTACTAATAATATCGTGTTTACGCACTTTATGCGGTTGGAGAAAAAACACGAGTAACCATAAATACAAAGGCGCCAACGAGTACCAGTACGAAAGAAACGAACGGTCTCTCACCGGTGCCGATTTACGTGTCGGCACAATCAACCACACTAGAAGCTGTAATATCAATTAATGTTTTGCTAGCAAGCACACGCAACTTTTTAAATAATCTTGTGTACTAAAAAGCATTGATTTTCAAAAAAAAAAAAAAAAACTACTGGCGTTGGTTTTCTTACCAAACCTAAAGGTGCGAGTAACGCGCCGATAAAGACAAAGTTGAAATTCAGGAAGCCGTTAATGATATAGTAACTGAACGGTTCGGTGCCGTAAAGATTAGGTCCGTGGCTAGTGAAAACATTGTACAATATGATGTTTAACGGCGCGATGACGAGTTTGCCAAAGTATATAGAATCTACCCATACCATTGGTATCCCAATTACAATAGCCGATATAACAACCCACTTTATGAAGGTGCTCCACTCTCGTTTATGTATTAACATCTCAACAGCAATGGGTAATCTACAAGATAAATTCTAGTTTGTTGCGATATCTGTGTGTGTAATGTACTTAGTATATTAAATACCCGAGTAGGGCAGCGAAAGGCCATCCCAACAGTGAAGAAATAGCAGTAGTAAAAATAGCTAACTCGTAACGACGAGCATACCAAGACGCTATAGCGATAGTACTTATGCTCCTGTAACAAACACTGGTTTAGTATATACAGTACGAGTAAAACATTGAGATTGAAATGCTATTTCTTTTCCTGCAAGTCCACATACATTGAAAAGGATGAGGGTAAAAATGCAGCACTGGAGATGTACATTCCAGAACTGAGAACAAGAAATGCTAAAGTAAGTCTACCTATGTGAATTCCAAATTCAAGACAAACGTATCTGAAAAACAAAACAGTTCGTGAATAGAATATATGTTTTAAATAGTTTTTACAAAAAGAACAAAACATACTTGTAAAAGTATACTTGAGACAATGCAGCACCCATTGACAGGAAGAAGCGTATAAAGTAGAAATTTAGCATGGGATTCAGATCGAACAAATAGCAACAAAATTTCATAGGTACAATGTGAATCAACAAAAACATATACGAGCGTAATGCATATTCAGGACTGTACTCCCACGTCTGCTGGCCTGTCCCGTAGAGCAAATAATGACTCTGAAATAAAATATTCAATTCCTTTGAAAATCCAGAAAACAGCAAAGATTTTGTGTTGCATTTATGTCAATATTCTTTAGTTCTTTTTGAAATGGAACAAGATACGCTATTTTGATCAAGAAAAGTCAACTTTAAATACAAAACAATTTAACTCACAGGTTCCCAATAGTTGTATGTTTCATCACAATCTGTTATGTGACACCACATTGCAGAACACAATCTTGCAAACAGCAGCAGTTTGTAAGCTGTGCTGTGGTCCAGATAAATGCATTCAATATGACTAGAATCTTCTGGCCTGAAACATACATCCTTAACTTTTCGCTTCATACTTCCTTCTTCTACACCTAAAATTAAATATGTCAAAGGATAAAGTAAAAGTATAAGATAAATAATTGTTATAATGTAAAATAAAATTTGGAGCAGAGATTTTTATTATGAAAATATCACACGGAAGATGTTTTCTATCTAAAAAGATAAAAAAAAACAATCTTTACAAGTTTGTTCCATATTTTGATGTCACTGACAGAAGAGGTTAGACTGCAGACGATTAAATTTGCGCGATAAACACGCACGTCAGGAACGTTTGTAAAATCGTCGAAGGAACGTAAATGGGGAAAGAAAAAAGAAAAAAACTGAAACGTAAAAAAAGATCGATAACAAGAGATTTGCGTACTTTGAGAATCTTCTTCTATTGATCTTTCTCAATTCTTTCTTTGATAAAACGAGTTGCCGTTGACGTTGATTAGGCGCCATGGTCTCCTCCACTCTCTCCTCGTCGATCTTGAATATTCAATTGTAAAAATATAGATACGTATACAGAAATGAGCATGATGTACTTGTTTTTTGTAAAAATACGGCTAGATAAATTCTAATTTGCGACAACAATGCGTATATTTTCAGGAAAATTGTTGAAATCTTTCAGACAAATTATATTCTGACAGATGAGTAAAGCGCGAATTAAATCCCTAATTTAAATCCCGCGTTTCGGAGCAATGATTTCTCGAAAAAGAAATACAAAACGAGCTTGTACATAACGTGCAATTAAAAATCTTTTGGCACACTATTTTCCTATATAAGACAATGAAACGAGCGTTCGACAGAAACTCTCACAACGATTGAAAAAAAATAAATAAATTTTACATTTTTTACTGAACGCGGCCGTGCAAAGTTTTGCCGAGACTTATCGAAAACTCTTCTCAATAAACGGGTTTGTTAGATCGATATGGTCACGTAGTCATATGTTCACATGCAAAAATGGAGATCGAGCCGAAATTTACGTTCGTATCGTTGAACGAGAAATGTTACGAAGGAATTAACGACAAAAACACGCAAGAGTATTTTTGCAAATGGTATATATACGTTTTCTATAACAGTTAGTTATACAGAGTAAAAAAACGTGATTGATTCTAAAAATTATCACAAGCTTTATATCCTTTGACAATAACTACCACAACGATTGTTACACGTAGGGGTTTAAAAGGAAACTTCGTCATTCAGAATTTTTCATTCAACGAAACATTTTCACATTATCACAAATATCAGCTGGTTGATGTAAGTTCAAGATCATCTTCCATACAATATTAAGTAAATCTGCTTAACAAAGATACGCGTTATATATTACATCATTACTTTGATTAATTTTACAGGCATTTTTTAAAGATGATTCTGTTGCAAAAGCATTGTTGTCTAAACAGGGCAATACTTGGATAAAACAAGGTCTTGTTAAACTTCAAGTTTATGATTTACTGCAAATTTGATTAGTATTTCGGTAAATTTAAACCAAATGAAAACTCACTTTTGCGTTTCATCAGGCATACGAGCATCGAGCGTAGAGGTGAAGCAAGTGCCTTGTTCTGTTTTGAGTATGTCGTTCTTTAACAGGCTAAAGGATCCAGATAATAAGATAACATGTAGTTCAGGAACAATCTGCAAGAGATATGACACGCAAATAGAAGATTTTCTGGTGTCTGACAATTTGCGTGGCGTAAGATGTTCTCTCATCGAGATTTTCCTTTATCCAGTAACAAAAATCTTAGAAAGATCGCGCGTACAAAATATTTCTTTATTAGATGCTTTTGGACGAGGAGTCGGAAGAATATAATTTGTATTCGGAAAATGAAAAGAGCGAGTTCATATTTCGTATATTTCAAATGCTTGTTCTTGGCGGAATATTGTGTCAATTCGAGGACGTGATACAGCCATATCTAGATGTTACAAAAAGAATCTATAAGGATCTCGTTAAGTAATGAATATTCTTTTTTTTTTTTTTTACTAAAAAATACAAATTTATTTAGAATGTCGGTGGATTTAAACGCGTTTCTGTTTTTATTTAGAGTACAGAAGCAAACTACTTCGAATGATTTGTTTGTGAGCACTTTAGTGCTAGAGGTGATCGCCAAGAACAGCTCAGGCCAAGATTATTTTCCACTGAATTCCAGCAACAGACAGAATATGGCGTTTTTATTGATAGATGTTAATTCTCACGAAATCACAACTTTTGTGCATCAGTACGGTGGATACTGTCTCACAGATTGAGTTTTTTCTGTAATTTGTTTTCTTATACGCAAGAGAGTTCATGTGAGAAATAATACACCAGTATTCTCTTTGAATTTCAAAAAAATTTTATTCAATTGTGTGTATAAATCGAGCGATTAATGGAGATACAATTACGCATGTAGTTGCAATTTTTATAATTTAAATATGAGATCTTATATTGTAAAAAAAATTAGGTTTTTATTATACACAATCGTGCCGCTATTATCGTATTTTATATACATGTAAAATTCACGTCATCAGGTCATTCCATTCATAAATATTTCTGAAAACATATGTATATATTCCAAATATTAGTACTTGTAATTGTAGTTATTTTATTAGCGAAATAAAAGCTACGTAGTGCACATTTATCTTTTATCCTCAGATATTGTTGACACGATCACTCAATTACTTTAATCCTGCTTGTTGAATAACAATTTCATACATTTACAGAAATAATATATAAATATACTTTATTTACATTTTTGTATATTTTACATGTATATACGTGTGATTGTTAAAATGATGCTTAAAAGTTATCACTAGCTGTTTGTCATGAAAATATTTCATGTCTATAAAATATCTAGTTTTTGCTTCACTCATTTATGCATGCGGAAAGATACAATTTTTAAAAAAAAACATGATAAAATTTAGCCCGTTATAGTTATGACTTAAATATAAGACTAGTAGACAATGATATTTTTATGATACAGATATACATAAGACAGTATAATACCTAATTATGTTACATATTAAGATGAATATATTTTTTTTCCCGCGCACGCGAAGGTTTTTCTTCTTTTTTTAAGTGTAAATATACAAATAGTATCTTTATCCTTTTTTTTATATATATATATTGTTCTTATCTGTTTTCAGGCTTTACAATTTTTACGCGTTATTTGTCAATCGGTAGAAGAAAACAAAAGTAATAAATAATTAATTATAAAATTAATAAAGCAAAAATTCCTATATATATATATATATATAAATTTGAATCACTATAATACAAATTTGTAATACGTGTTGGCACAATATTATTTTCCAACCAAAAAAATTGTAAATATACAGATTTTAAACAATTTATAACTGTTCCTTATAAAATATTATTACAAATAATAGTCTCAGGCAAAAACACCGTGCATTAAAAAATAAAAAATTAAAAAATATATATACGCGTGTGTGTGTGTATGTGAGTACACTTGTTTGAGTCATTTAAAATATATCATATAAATTAAAATGCAAATTATAACTAAAAGGTATAAGTAAGGGAACTTTTCTCAAAGTGATATGTTTTTGATATGATATTGATTATAATAATAAAGTATTATAATATAATATCATATCATACATCATACTACAATATAATCACGTTCATCGTTATACAATAAACTCAATGTAAACGTAACAATAATCAATATACTTGATTTTGTCTAGCAAAAGAATCAATATCAATCACAATACTTTCGTTTTAAAATGAATTCTTTCAATTAAATAAATGTATATGCGGCATATTAAATTACATATAGTGTTTCCGTCCGGTACGATTCGATATATTTATCGGTCGAAAACGCAAATAAATACACTCTTTATTATTCTAAATTCAGATAAAAAACTCTATCATGATAATGATAAAGGAACAATAAAAGATGAAAGACATTTTCTTAGACTATATAATGTTACAGATAAACTATTCGATTTGATTGAAAATACCTAATCAATAAGATTGGCCTACTTCAACATAGAATTAAAATAACATTCGTCACGTGACAGTCCGACGGTGCTTTGATTGTGACTTTTGATGCATGATATTTCTGTATGTGTTCAGACTTTATACTATATAAATATTACCTATCCTTTACAGTAACAGTATTTGCGCAAATGAAACAGCGAATTTTCCACGCATCTCGCCTGAGATCCGTACATGTTGATCCTGCTGACATCGGAGATCTGCGCGACAAAATAAAACAGTTGCAAAGCGCGTGAAATATTTACACTTTTTTTTTACCGAGACAATCTTGAGCTTACCTTGGTGTGAAAAGTATTTTTCGTTAGATCGTGAACGATGCTAGCTTCGAACAGCGCGTCACCCGGCACCGTTCTCACTTTCAACTGATAAATTTCCGTCGTTACTTTGGTTTTTGCGCTAAAATCGCCTATAAATCCATCTTGATCACCGGATTTTCGAAAATCCAACAAACCTGCGATTATCACGAAAGAGACGTTAGTGTTTTTTTTTCTTTCCGCCAGTAGTATAGTTTATTTTTCTTACGCACCTTTGGTGGGTAAGAGCTTAGAAGCCCAAAGAATTTCGTCCAGGTGCAATATCTCACATATGTCATGATGATCCACGGTGTAACCATTGAGAAACTGGACGAAGTAGTTAGCGGCAGCGACAACGTTTATGTCATCAATCGACACTTCCTTCCATCTGAGACAAGCACACCAATGAGGTTCTATGAACGCGTCCGCACATGTCCTGTCTAGAGGCACCTGAAAATATATAATAAATTTTTTTAACGTTTGTTTTTTCAATTTTATTTTTTCAATATAGAGTATCATAGAGATCATCTTTTTCTCTTATCTTACTAAATATTTACGAATGTCAATGTTGATTTACAATATTCATGAATCACCTTTATGCATGGATCGCACAAAGCGCGAGGTCATTAAGAGTTACCTGATAAGCAAGCATATGTACGTACATACATATAAGTTATGATAACAACAAAAGAGGTGAGTGATACGTGGGTTTTCTACTTGTATCGTAGTTTTTCGCACGACATACATTTTTCATCAGAAATTGTTAAATATGTTAAATAGAATTTACAACATACTGAAAAATGTTGAATATCTATTTTATATATTTAAAGAAATATATAAATATATAAATATATATTTACAGCTGACATCAACATTTTTCTGTCATATCATACGATTCCACTTAGCTTTAATTTCCATTTCATGTTTATAATAGACATGCGCTTGTAAATAACACATATTGTTATATTGACTTACTCTGTCAAATAAGCTGATAGCTCTTTGATGACGATCACCCTCTTGTGGCGTATTGAAATTAAGTATCCTCTCCAATGTCTTATGTACATCGAATGGTGTTGTTAAGTATTGTGTGTTATATACAAAGTTAGCGTATGCTTGTGGATAGGTTTGCTTGAACCAGGGTGGAAAAGTGAAAGAGAAAAACGGCAATCTCTCCTCTTGCTTACCTTGCAAAGTATTACGTATGTCCGCGAATCTGTAAAACAAGAGGAATGCGATTGTTCTTGTGTGTACGATAAATTAGCAAACGACAACTTCAAATACATCAACAGTCTTCACACAGACCTGTGTCCGTGATCGCTCATTAGAATCAAAATAGTGTTGTTCAAATGCCCGAGATCATGAAGATCTTTCACCCAAGAATACAAATCATCATCCACCACTCCGATGTCGTTATAAGAGTCGTGAGAAAGTTCTCCGTGAAATCCAAATACGAACTTTGGTTGCTCTTTATACGTATTGAATATCGTTTTTATATAATTCATCATCACCTACGTACGTAAAATTTGATAAGCTTAGAATGTAATTTCACGAAACTTTTCGAAACAATGTTATTTTGACAATCAATAGGAGAATTAATTGACAAAATTTAATTGTTTATACCATGTGACGTGGAATGCCGGCTACGCAGAATTTGTTGTACGATTTAAAGTACGGAGATGCAGCTAGATAGTAAGTGCGCATGTAATGATGAGTCGGTTGTTCGTCAAATCCCTTCAAACGATACGTAAAGGTCCCGATATGCGGCACATCTTCCATGAAACCTGTTATGTAGTTGTGCTCCTTATACTTGTTCCATATCATAGGGTACACATTAACGTAATTGGCTTTGTGGCCCATTCGTTTACGTGTCTCGGGCAATTCGAGCTCGATCTTGCCGGTTAGAATCGGGATGAGTGCTTGCGGAGTGCCGTCCCCGACAATATTGTAGCCCTCTAGCACCTTGGTGTTCAGTTGCTGTGTTATGAAGTTGTAAGTCCTGGGCAGTTTGCGAATAAATGTGTTTCGCGACAATGAGTCAAAGCCAAGTATGAGCACGTTCACTTTTAGGCCAGTATCCGGCACATTGTCCCACTTGTGCTGTTGCTTGACCTGCGGATCGTATTTTACTCCGGCGAGTACGGTTTGCCACCTGTAATTATATTCATCAGCGAGATAACAACATAAATGTTTTGAAAAGATTTGAAGAAATGCACTGACACATATCCGTATTTTGATTTGCATCTGACGTTCGCGAAGTCGCTGTCTCTCAGAGTGTAAAAATCGTCCGCTTCTATGCCGTTTAACAATTTTGTATTGTAATCATCTGTTCTGATGATCTCTGAAAAAGTTAACAATAGATAATAAATAACAATAAATAATGTTTAATAGTATAGTAAACAATACAAATATATATCGAACATTTAACTAACCACTGAAAGTACAAAGTATTTTTCCATGCTTGTCCTTTGCTTTTTTAGAAATAATAAGATTCGAGCCTTCCACTGTAACCCAATCTTCAGGTCCACATGATAAAGGTGGCACATCATGTATAAACTTCATTATTTCTGGACTAGAGATGTTCAGTTGAGGTAACTTACATGCAACAGCTCCTTCTCTACACGAATAATTATCATGATGACGCAAATAATTATGATAAAAAATGCATAAATTAAAAAAAAAAAAAAAATTATTATATACGTACTTCACGTAAGACTGTTCTGATTCTTTGATTAGTTGCGATATGTGCATTCTGAAATTGAAGAAAATATAAAAATTACAAAAGATTAAAAATATAAATTATTTTACATTAAAATATAATTAAATTAATATATAATCATATAAATGATACTTACAATTTGTCTAGATTTGATAAATCAGGTTCATTAAATCCTAATTCTGTTCTTATCACTTGGACAACACAAAATAATAGTGCCACACACAGAGCCGCTATTATGCAGCGCCGAAAATGGCAGACTGTTACTCTCATGTTTATTCAACTGATTTCTGTAAAGTATATAAAAGTGTATTATAAGTTTAGAGTTACACTTAATTTCTTATATAAAGCATGATTTGTTCTGTTAATCTCTTGTCGTATTATCTATAGGAAGTAATGACCACAAACGCGAACAGCAGAATTACAGACCAATAATTCAGATATAATATATAACAGCAAACTTAGTTTTAATTATTTAAAAACATTCTCTCTTACATGTGAATATTTATCGTCGTCTTAACATAAGAGGATTCCAATTGAAACTGGCGAATACACCGATGTATTTGGCTGTTGCCAGACGAAAGTCAGCTTTGTCTTATCATAATGTGGTTGATAGGTATAATGTATTGCGGTGTATATGTATCACAGATACAAGTAATACACTACTTTATTCTGGTAACTATAATACTTTTTGATTTTACCGTCACTTCTGTCTCGTTCAATCTTGAAAAATAATCTCGATATTATTAACTCGCAGATTTTATTAAAATATAAACAAAAAAGCTTTTCATGTCCTCTTAATTCAATATCAACTTTTACTTGACATATCTTATGTGTATGTTTACTCACTTGTCTCTACAGTACTTGAAAAATGTTCATTTTATCAACTCAAATAAGTGATCCAATTCACTCCATATCTCTTGTGTACATACACTGTACAAATAAATAAATACAATCAACAATAAAAATTTTCTCCAAACAAAGTGGAATACAATTTAACATGTAATCACTTAGACATTTTAATATTCATCTACAGGGAAGAGTTATGTAACGTTGCAAAATTAAAACAAACCGTTTAACGCATCGATACAGTGGCAAATCTTACCTTTGCTTCGCGTCCGATGACAAACAATATTCAGTAGTGAATATACGTAAAACCCAAGAATTGATAACATTCGATTCACAACACGCAGACAACATTCGTAAGCGTCAGAAAGAACACATGGCACGATGCTATCGGACGACTATTGAGAGAAAATGAGACAAACACAGCTAGACGCCGAGATGTCGAGTTTTCGTCCGACACGCATCGCTAAAGGAAAGCAGGTGAAAAGCGGAAAACCGCGGGAAATGTGCGCTTCTCGTCCGTCAAGCACGAGATTTTCTAGAAAAGATTGCGGCACGTCACGACAATCGGCGTCTCGGCGACACCGTCAACATATTTCGGAGCGTTCAGGTCAATTCTCGCAGCGGGCGATCGCTCACCATGGTTTTTCATTGGGACTATTGGGTCAAAGCTATCTCGGGAACATTATTACTCGTCAGCTGTTTTTACTCCACACGCAACACGCACACACTCAAGTCGCCGTGATTGCGTCGTGTCGTGACGTCGCGTTCAGATGACACACACGAGACCGGCGGCGTGCAAATGTTCACAATGTTCTTCGTGATATCGATTTTTTTGCTCCACACTAAGCTGTGCAATTATACATATGTTAAGGTAGAATTTCACGTGTCGCTAAAACTAAGTGTTTAAGCGACAAGAAGAGTCACGCGATGACTTTGATTTGTTGCTCGTATTCCAGCGGCTACAATTTTGTAGTTGGAACCAGTTCAACTACAAAACATCGTTGCTCAAAAGTGCTGTGATGCACTGAGCTGCGTTCGGAAACACTACTCGTGTGCGATTTATCTTATCGCTCATTTTAATAAATCTAAAACAAAGATAGAATGACACTCATGTGCGATCACACAAATGGTATTGCCAAACACAGTCTTGACAGTGTATACCAAAGACACATAACTTTGCAGAACTCTCGAAAAACGTTTAAAAAAAAATACAAAAATGAACTAATTTAATTCAAGACAAATGAAGATAAAGAAGTAAAAATATATATAAAATCTATCTTTTATAATTTTGTCGCTTCTAATCTTTTTTATGTACAAAAGTTGACGTTGAATAGTTAAGCCAGAAAAATCATCACGTATATAACTTTTTTTGTCGCTCGAACGGTCAGTTTCAGCGGCACGTGAAAATGCACCTTTAGAGCTCCTCGATATCTCGCGGCCTCTTTTGATTCTATGACGTCAGAAATGATGAAAATCAAGGAAAATTGCCAAAGTTTCGCGTGCACTTTATTTAAAAATAAACATATTTTATGCAAACGCACGTAGAAGTGTTACAGCATACTCGTTCAAATATATCGTAAAAACACAAATGTGTGTTTTTTTTTTAGCAGCGTGAATATATTATAGAACTACATATATATAAAATTATGAAAAATAAAGCCCCGGAATTCTCAATTACACGTGTTTTCACTTTATACACAAACACACACTAATAACTACACAGAACAAAAACTCCATTAGACGTCTATTAGACGCCGACAGCTCCGTGCGACATCTAATAGATGTCTAATGGATGTCTGGATGGATGGATGGATGGATGTGTGGGTATACTGATAAATATACTGATGAATATGCTGATTACAAAGGTCGTCTCTTAGCAAAACAAACTTCTTGTAAAAATATCGAACGCAAAATTAATCTCTCTCTCGATTCATTAATTTATGGAATATTCTTCGGCAGGAATTTACAAGAACGCAAACCGCAAATAGCACCGAAGCCTGTTACAGAAACCGACTGACATTTTTAAATGTGACACACAACCTTATACTTACATAAGTGTGTATAATGAGATCAATAATTGTTTTAAGACCGCAATTATTGTATATTATATAATGCGTATACGCTGTATACGCGTTATATACTTTGCTTATATTTGAAACACGACTCTACTATCAATGCAACGAGAGAAGTTTTTTTTTGCGATTGTTTTGTGTTTTGACGAACACTATTATTTAATTCCACGGTCGCAGATGGTAAGTCGCTCATTATACAAAAGACTGATCAATGTTTTGCGAATATTATGTTTAAGTATAAAGATTCACACAATCGCATACGTACCTTTTTGAATCTTTGTATCGTAATTGTGTGATCTGTACACTTCTTATCCGTGCCAATATGTTTCTGAGTCCTTTAGCAAATATCACGGCAATTTTTTCATATCTCTAACTTTCACTCTCTTTGTTGAGGTAACGATTATCTTATATATGTATACTACTTTGATAAGTTTACGATAAGATATATCGATGTATGATATATATACTATATATATCGTGGAACAAAAAGACATCAAAAATATAAAAGTGCAAAGAACATCTTTCGCTTTTTAACTTGAATATAAAATAAAAGTAACAAAATGTGTTTCTTAGCATAAAAAAAGTATTATTTTTTAAATAGAAAAGATAATAAGGTGTAACAGAGAAAAAATCTAAATATGTCATCAAAATCAAAAAACAATCTAAAAAGATAAATTCACTTCTCAGGGTATTAAAAGAAACAAGACATTAGAAAAAACTCACTTTTATTAATAAAGTTCAAACTGAACTTTTCGGACTGTTACAATACAGCATAATTTTATTTTTGTACTTTTTTACAGTCAAGTCAATAAAAATATACGAAAATAACGTAAATGGACACTTTATATTTAAAAATGCAGTTTTATTTCTGTAGAAAATACGCGTACAAAAGAAATTATTTATAATTTTTAAAATATAAATTACATATCTCTTCTTTATATCTATATTCTCTGTTTAATATAAAGTGTCTATTTACTTTCATTACTTTATTGTAAATAAAAAATCGTCATAGATGGTTTCATTCACTCAACAGCAACGAAGTTCGAGAAAGCGCCGGTTCCTTTGTACAAAATTTTAGTCGTCTCTCTGCAACCGCATGCCACCTCTCCACGGAAGTATGCTCTGGTGAAGCAAAAAAAAGTGATTTTGATTGATTGTTTGTGAATAAATTAAATAAATTAAATAAATGGGACTAAGAAAGAGAAAGAGAGAGGTTAAATACATTTACAGTCATAGTTCATAAATATAGCTCTTTCGTTCTCAAGCGCGTGGGGCAACTTAACGTACTCTCTTGCGCGTAATAAGCTGTCTAATTACCCTGTATACGCAATATAAAAAACTGAACTATACTCATAGAGTTTTCGTCATTACCTTATACGAAGAACTAGATTCGCTACCGTCTTCGCTGACGATTTGTGGAAGTTCTTCGTTTCTTCGAAGAATTTTCATCGGTCTGTAAGAATTGACCATCAGGAATAAATAATCGGGTATCAAGCAAGTAACAACGACGACTACAGTGAGCAGCCAGAACGAAGGCGACATCGCCAATCTTTCAAAGACTCCAAACATATCGCCGTCATATCTTCTGAAAAGATAATCGATCAAATACAGATATAAAATAAATAGAAAACAATTTTTGTTCTGCAAGTACGTACGTAAATTCTGTTTGATTTTGCGACAGTCTTTTCACATTTAGCATTGTAGATGTTATACTTACATTGGTACGAACGAATAACCAATAGCTATTATGAAAAATGCTACTTCCGATAGCACTACGCTCGTAACAAGCGGAATGGTCCAGTATAAACTACGCAGTAGTATCTGAAATAATATATTATTATTGTCATCGAATTTTTTTTTGATGTAAAAGTTTTTTTTACAAGTTACAAACGAAACGTCGGTATCGATAATTTAGTTTATACACGCACCTGAACACTTGCCAGTAAAGTAACTATGTGAAAGATACAAGTGCTAAATGCCCATTGTCCAACTGGCGTGTTGTCGTAAAAAAACGTTGGATTAAGACTCGACATGATAAATACCATAAAATACGTTACAAGCGTATGCCATAGTCCTAAAAATAATTCGGATAAGATCGAAATGTCCGATCATTGTGTTTTGTACTATCGCTAGTTGCGTGAAAAAAATCATCTCAATTGTGTACCTAACAGAAACCACATCATGAACTGCTTCTTTGACAATAAATAATTATTTACGTTAAGTTTGTACAAGTACGGATAACGCATGAGCTTGCCCGCGCTGTAATTCTGCTCCAACAGACCGTAGAGCAGTATTGGAAGCGATGTGAACACGAAATTGAAACACATTAGAAATACACCGTCGTAAAGTTCCTGTAAAAATACATAATATTATTACAGTAATTTATTAACTGACATTAATAACAAATCTCGTTTTTCTATCTAGTTCTGGTTTTAATTCACATTAAAAAAAATAGTATGTTATTAAAAAAATTAATGAATTAATTTTCTAAAAATTTATAAATTCAAATTTAAAATTTATAAATTAATTTTCTACACTTGACCAAACATTTTTTTACACATTAATTTTTATTATAACACACATTACTTTTTTTAAATCTAATAGTAAGTTTTTGTAATCCATTTTGTAATTTATTTTATATTGCATTCAATTATTTTCACCTGCGTGGAGAAACCACTTTGTATGCCGTATAACATCTGCGGCGTTATGAACACGACGTTTTTGTAGAAAAAATATTGCATCAGTGTACTGATACGCAGATAATACCAGTGACCGTGCACCAGCAGCGCTTTCTTCAGATACATAAATTTTGTAAAGGCGAAGTCGGCAGTTATCGACGCCTGGCGACCCTCTTTTCCCAATATTCCGATACCTACGTGCGCCTCTTGTATCATCGAGACATCGTTACCGCCGTCGCCAATGGCTGCTGTGTGCGGACGACTCCGGGATGTCTTTATTAAACGCACAATCTGCAGATAAGTGCAATTGTTACATAATTTTTTTGGAAATTAATTCCGATTGACCAAATCTTATTAAAAAAAAAAAAAAAGAATTATTGTATAATTCTAACATCTCTCTTCTGCAGAGGCGTCAGTCTGCAACAAACGACCGCTTCGCAAGCTATTCCGACGGATCTGAATAAGTTCCGGCACTTGTCGTTTATCACCGCGTGCATGCTCGTACCATCTATTATCAGTCCGTATTGCTTGTACGGTTCCAGTTTCACCTTTCGTCTGCAAATCGGGACTAATATAATATATAATTTATAAGCGCGACTTTTTCTCTTTCATAAGTTTTACTCACTCGAAAGACATAAGTGTGGCGTAGCAGCATTGCACCGAAGTTTCGTTCATCAGTCTCAGGACTTCGGTACCCGGTTTGAAGTGGCCGCAGTGAAACGCGATGTTCTCCGCGGTCTCCGCTTTGTCCCCGGTGAGCATCCATATCTAAATTTATACAAAGTTGCGTGTATATATCTCGATTGATTACACATGAATTTTTTTTTTTGATAATTCAACGGATGTTGCGACAATGTGACGAAAACTAACTTTTATACCGGCGACTCGCAAGCATTCCAACGTTTCCTGTACGTTATCCTGTAGACGATCTTCCACCGCGGTTACTCCGAGCAAAGTGAGTCCGCTTTCCATGAGATTGTAAGCACGCATCACGTGCTGAGCTCTCTCGGCGCTAATTATCTGCCTGGCCTGCTCGATGTTTTGCAATAGTTCTTCATACTCGGACTCGTTCATCTTTTTGTACGCTACCACGAGAGTTCGCAGACCTCTCTAAAAAAAAAAGAAAAGAAAAAATATCTACGATGTGTCAGAATAATTTTGCATCTTGGAATGAATCAGCTTTGTGCTAAATGTAATTATTCATAAGATAACGAACCATAGAGAAGTCGGCGACTTGAGCTTTAGCTTCTTGAATCTTTCCCTCGACGATCAGCGGAATAACAGACGAATCTGCGCCTTTGCAATACAGCCAGATGTCGCCCTCCGAATCTTTTACTATTACCGACATTCTCTTTCGATCTGTGTTTCGAAACGCGTAACATTAGCAATAATTATCAATAATTTAATCAATAAAATTTTTTATTTAGTTAATCTTTTGTTTTTCGCAGCTTCGTCGTACCAGAGCTGAACTCTAATATTTCCAACTTCTTGAAAGTCAGCTCGCTCTTGTTGATTTGAATTTTCATCTCCTCGCTAGAATTCTTTTTGAGAATAACACCGCATCTGGCGCTCGCCTCTACCAACGCCTTCTCGTCTGCCGATGCTGCCTGCCATATGTTATATATTTACATTTTCTCATATGACTTCTCGTTGTAGACAAGTGTCATTAACGCGCAATGACAAAAAGAACAAACAATACTTCACCGCAAATTCGATTTTTGCACGTGTGAGGTGCTATTTTTACCTGATATTCCGGTAAATCCGGATGCATCATCAGCGAACTGTTGACTCTTGTGATCTTCTTTAATCTGAAGCTCTCGCGAAACGACGTGCGTAGGGCTACGATTTCGGGACGGTGGCTCGGCGGCGCTATTTGGACCACATGGCACAACGAGATGCTTATCAAGAAATGCCAAATCTCCTTCTACGTAAATTACGTAATGATATAAAAATTAATTTGTTGGCAATAATAATTAAAATTCAACACACAGTTATTTTCTATATTGATAAATAACATCAATTTTTTGTTTGCAAAGCTCAGTTAGTTTTTCACCTGCCAGGACGTCAGTTTGACAGCCTCCTCCTCGTTTCCGCTCGACGGCAGTTCGTAAAGATTTCCGTCGCAGTCTTTTTCCATGTAGACAGTCCCGTCGATCGAGCACCGCCTGAACACCATCAGATTTTCAGTGAGCGTCCCGGTCTTATCGGTAAATAAATACTGAACCTGGCCGAGTTCCTCGTTCAGATCCGACGTGTTGGCAAGCGCCGGCTGATCGTTGGCCGCGTCGTACATGTCCAAGTCCCAGCCGAAGAAGAAAGAGCCGAGGAACTTTTGCAATTCTGAAGAAAGAGACGTGCGCGCGCTATTCCTTGCGTATAATTTCGTGTCAAATGAGAAAATGTTGCGCGTGAATAAAAAAAAAAAAATATCTTACCGACGGTGACGTACAGTGATATCGGCACGATATAATTAAACAGGATACAAAAACTTAGACAATCACTAAAGAACGAAAACATGCTGATTTTAGGTCGCGGACCAAGATAACTGCCCCACATATTGAGTAAATCGAAGTACAGCTTCAACAAAGAGGATATGATCACTTCAAAAAACAGTATCGCCATGTACACAATAAGATACTTATTGATAGATCTGCAAATAATAATTTACGAGTGTGAGTTTTAAACCTAAATAAGTAATTTATCACCAAGTGAAAATAGCGGTCAAACTTATGACGAAAGCGAGGAGTATGCGTGATATTAGCTTGTCAGATGTAAAATACAATTTTATATTTCAATTACTTCTCTGCAATAGAGAATTTATTGCTGACTATCTTCGAATTGAGCGACAGCTTTGTGTCTTGACCGGTGTAGATTACGCAACCGACCACGTGCTCGGTGTCTTTCAGTCTCGAGCCCCGAAGCAACAGATTCTCTATCGTTAAGTGTCCGCTTATTGCTTCGCCGCTATTTTTAATCTCAAGTTTGCCGTGGAAGTCGTAAAGATTGGGCTTCGGGTTTTCGCATGTAATCTTCGCTTTCATAGCTACGATATTTTCAAGCGACATGTTCGAGACTATTTTTGGAACGAGTAACGTCTAAACGAATATAATATATAAGAAATCATTTTATTGTTTTACTGCAAATTGAAAGAATTAAGCACAATTTTTCCTCTTCAAACAGAATAAAAAAAAAAAAAAACTTACCTTTAAGTTTGTTTCACCATCGAGATTGGATGTCGTGACGTAACAACATCCTGGAGATTCGCTATAAAGAAGAACTATATCACATGGCACATCTTCTTCTCGACGAACTTTTACGAGATCACCTACCACTATTTGTTCGCAATATATTTTCTGCAAATTTCACGTATTTTATTTACAGCAAAACAGGAAGAAGAAAAGAAAATAAGTTTTATCAATAATTCTAAATGTTTTAACATTAGTTTTTAAATTGGACATTGGAAAATTTATTTAAATTTACTTGAGATATATACAAAAAAATGTAAGATAAAAGCGGGGCAACGGACCTGTGCACATTTATTGCGGATGACGGTGACATATCTCCGATTATCTCGTTGATCCGTTTTGTAGCGTAGATAATCCTCGTATCCGTTTTTACACGCGGTTACCACGATTACGAACGATAAGGGCAAGACGCTAGTTACAGGCGAAATGGGCGACTCTATCGATAATGCGACTATTGATGTCAGCAGAAAATAAAAATTTGCTATTCGCCGGAACTGCTCGAAAAGGTTCTTTGGAATAAAATTCCATAATGTGTACTGTAAATTAATTATACAAGAATAATGTAAATATTGAGATTTTATAAGTCGGATATAACAAAAATATCAATAATTTAACACTATAAACTGAGCTTTATTTGAAATTTACAAAATGCACAAGGCACCTTATGCGATATGATTCGATTGCTACCGAACGATGTTTCCGATGGATTATTTTCAGGCTTAATTTTCACGATTCTGTAATTGCTATCACGTGAAGTTGTAGCACCCTGTAAATAAATGCACCTTTGTACTCGCTAACATATACATTAATATTTTTTAATACGATAACATTATCGAGAGAAACGCGATAGAATATCAGCGCCAATTAAATCATTATAAATTGTTTTTGATAAGAACACTGTTGAAAGATTTTTCTGATTTTAAGTCTGATTTTCACTCGAAACAAAAATCTCGTCGGTCACGAATTCAGCTGCAACTATTCTTTTTTTTTTTTTTATCTAAGTTTTTAACGCGCCTCACTACGGTCACATTTTTTAACAAAAATTGTAAAGGTTATCAGCGATCAAAAATTTAACGATGACGCGATGTCACGCAAATTTATTGTTTGATCCGCGTCTTATTTTTTAAATATTTTTTATGGTGATGAATTTCTAGTACTTTTTCATTCTGCGACAACAAATCAAACAATGTTTCGATCGCAATTTTACAAAAAGGCGCAGTTTATCGCGTCGTGTTCGCGTCGACAATTCATACATTATCCGCGCTGGAAGAATTTCATGTACAGATTGAGCACAAAGTTCTTTCTCAAGAACCCGGCGCGTTGCAAACAGAGCGACGACAATAAGAAAGATAACGTGCTCAGCATGACTAACATTCAATATTTGGAATACATGTACAAAGCGTGGATGAAAAATCCGAATTCCGTAAGTTCTTCGTGGGACTCGTACTTCAAGTTGATTCATTCGAATATCAATCCAACATCGTTCTCGAAGGACATTAAATCAAAAAATGTGAAACCCAACTCCTCGGTCCGTGCCGGTTCGTCCTCGAATTTAATGACTTCGCACTTAAACGAAACTCAATCAAACAGTGAGTTCGATTTCACCCGATGTGATTCCGCAATCAAAGTAGATCTCGATTGATATATAATATTGGCATCCGTGCTAAAATTAATAGGATCGGTGTTTTCAAAAGAATCAGTGCGAAGGGAATCGAACAGTCAGATGCAAGGTGACGATTTCGTAATCGGTGCCCTCAATGTCAACGCCGCGATCAGAGCTTATCAGGTATGCGTTCTTCAATTTTATATTTTTATATTTTTTTACACTCGTATTATGTATCGACGTATCTTTCGTTTCCGCATGCAAGACGCGCGGCCATTTGATAGCCGACACCGATCCGCTGGGAATACAGAATCCGGATTCAAAGAAGCTGCGAGGCACGTCGAATTTGCCGCCCTCGATTGTAATACGAGAACATCTCAAGGGCTTGACCGAGGCGGATATGAACAGGGAATTTCCCCTCGGATCTCTCACGGTTATCGGCGGAGACAAGAAAAAGCTACAGCTTCGAGAGATAATATTGAGACTCAACAAAGTTTATTGTGGCCACTTGGGTCTAGAGTACACGTACATTCATGATCCGAGTGTGGTACGCGCGTGTCTGTGATATTTCATTGCTCGCGGTTTCTCTCACCAGAAAGTGTTTCCAATTGTTGAAAAATTTATTATTTAAAAATAAATAGATAAAATCTATTTCACAAACAGGATAACAAATCAAAAGTTTATTGAAAATAAATAAACTTAAAATATATTACATATCTACAATCACTCAATTGATGCAAAAATATTATAAAGATAAAACACAAAATTATGAGAACTACGAGAATATAAAAGAATGGTTCTTTTTTTTTATCAGTTAGATTGGTTGCGAAACAAATTCGAAAGACCAGGCGCTTGGGAATTGCCCGTCGAGCATCGGAAATGGATTTGGATGAATATCATGAGGGCCGTTACTTTCGAGGGTTTCCTGGCAAAGAAATACCCTACGGAGAAGAGATTCGGCTTGGAGGGTTGCGAATCTTTTATTCCCGCGATAGCAGAGTGTATAGAGACATCGGCGGAAAATGGTAACAAGTGATCCTCTTTTTAATTAAATCATCGATCGGTCTCTAACGCTTATAAGTGCGTTAAGAAATTTTCGAAAAATGTACATGAGTGTTAAATAACGTTTCATATTTTATATTTCAAAAATAAAACAATCAAGAGATAATAAGATTCGCGCAAACAACGTGTGTGTGCTTCAGGTGTCGAAACCGTAGTTATTGGCATGGCGCATCGCGGTCGTCTTAACACTCTGGTGAACATCTGCTCGAAACCACTGAGTCAATTGTTGGTGCAGTTTAATCCGATTCCTCTGGAGGGATTCGGTTCCGGTGATGTGAAGTATCACCTCGGCACGTTTGTACAAAAATTATTAGAAAGGTAATAATTTCATGTTCTAAGAAATTTCCTGATATTTTCCTATTCGTACAGAAATGATTTTTGTCCTCAATTTTCAAATCAATTTAAAGAACCAAGAAGAAAGTAACTCTTTCTATCATGGCGAACGCTTCCCATTTGGAGGCGATCAATCCGATTGTCTGCGGTCGCGTTCGCGCCGAGCAAGTCGAGAAAAATGACACCAAACGTACGTGTTAGCCGTTAGATTCAAAGATTGTGCAATCTCTTAATATACAGACGAGATAAATAAATTGCCTCAAGTTGAAATTGAATTTTTTTTCAGACGGTAAAAAATCGGTAGCTCTACTGGTTCACGGCGACGCCTCTTTTTCCGGACAAGGTGTGGTTTACGAAACGATGCACCTGACTAATCTGCCGGAGTACACAACGAGCGGCGTGATGCATCTCGTGATTAACAATCAGGTAGAGAGACCAATTGGTTTCGAAGAAACAATTTTGTTTTTCCTGTCGATAATTTATACATTTGTTCGGTGCAATATCCAAGACAGCGTTAATTCGCATTCGATTTTAACAAAATCGTCTAGACCAGAGATAATTTCTTTCTTCGAACGTGCGTGTCAATATATTTTCAGATTGGTTTCACAACGGATCCGAGATATTCGCGATCCAGTCCACATTGCACCGACGTCGCGCGCGTTGTTAACGCTCCTATTTTTCACATACACGCCGACGATCCCGATCTGGTGACTTATTGCAGCAAGGTGGCCTCCGAGTATCGGTAAATTGCGAAATAAACAGCACGTGTGATCTGTTTATCTTATCGCTGAAAGATTATACTGAACTTTTTTAATATTTTTACTCCGACGCGAAGAAGTAACACGAAATCAGCAAACAATTAATTCAATACGATATTGAAAACGTACGTGAAAATTAATTAATTAAAAACGTTATCGCGCGCTGTTTCCCCTAAATATTTTTTTCTTTCTAAGAAACAGCGACATATATATTTCTGCAGAAGTTACAAACATTTCTTTACGATAAAATGCTAAACGCGCTTGGAAAAATTGCATTTACGTCGTATGATTAAAATTACTACTGAAAAAAAAAAAAAGAGTTGTGCATCTCGCAGCGCTACGTTTCACAACGATGTAGTCTTGGATATCGTCGGCTATCGTAGAAGCGGACACAACGAAATGGACGAGCCGATGTTGACTCAACCGCTCATGTATAAACGTATAAGAGTTCACCCCAATGTTCTCACTATCTACACCGAGAAACTCGTCAAAGAAGGAGTGATAACGGAAGCTTTCGTAAAAGAGGTTTAAAACGACGGTCATTGGCGTTTGTGTGTCTGACCATTGCTTCACTCCTGTAATCGCGCGCAATACTTTGTACTCTTTGCAGCAAATCGATAAGTATTTGAATTATTGCGAAGACGAGTTCAAAACGGCGCAGACCATCAGTTCGATGCAAATGAGCGATTGGCACGATAGTGCTTGGACCGAGTTTTTTTGGAATCAGAGCCCGACAAATAAGATACCGCCGACTGGTATCGATATGACGACTATCAAAACGATATGTACCAGCATATCTACCCCTCCGAAGGACGTTGAACCACATGCTCAAGTTAGCAGATTTCAATCGTCTGCATTCGATTTCTTAACAGACTCTAATATTATTTGTATTTTATACACACACACACACACACACATTTTCCTCATTATAAAATAATCAATTAATCGAGTTTCTGCGCGGCAATATAGTTTGAAAAAAAAATCATAAAATTTCGCAGTATCTCAGAGCGTTGGAGAGGCGAGCGAAACTCACGGAATCGCGACAATTCGACTGGGCGATGGGGGAAGCTCTGGCTTTCCTCAGCCTGCTGAAAGACGGTCATCACGTTAGACTGTCCGGTCAGGACGTTGAGCGAGGAACCTTCACTCATCGTCTGCACATCGTTCACGATCAATTCAAGGACAAAACCTACAAGAACGTTCTGCGCGACGTTTTTCCGCGACAAGCTTTGTACACCGTCTCGAATTCGTCCCTATCGGAATTCGGTGTATGCGGTGAGTTTTGACGGATTTTGGCGGGGCTGCTCAGCTCTCACGATGCGCGCGTAATCCGTTCGTATTGATAACAAATTTTGATTTAACTTTCTGTGATCATCAAGGTTTCGAACTTGGATACTCGACGTACAATCACAATAGTCTGACAATTTGGGAAAGTCAATTCGGCGACTTCGCCAATAACTGCCAGGTGCAACTTTACTCTTCATTTGGTTATTCGCGAAGCGACTTTTTTGACAACAAGCGTATTTAAGTTCTTGAAGTCTTTTCAAGTGGATTTTTTTTTTTTGAGATATTGATCAATTCTTATTTTCTTAGTTTCTTTTTTCTTTTAACTATTTGCGATTATTTTGTCACGAATTGTGTCGCAACTCGACTTTCAGACCATTATAGACTGCTATTTGAGCTCCGGGCAAACGAAATGGGGCAGACAGATGGGATTGGTGCTGTCGCTGCCGCACGGTATGGAGGCCCAAGGACCGGAACATTCGTCCGCTAGATTGGAGCGATTTCTTAAGCTTTGCGACGACGATTGTACTCACGTGCCCGGAACCGAACCCGGCGCTCCTGCCGGCGAGACCGTCGATCAGATCATGACTCGACAGCTTTTCGATATAAACTGGATCGTCTGCTATCCCACGACACCCGCCACTCTGTTCCACATTTTGCGCCGTCAGATACTGATGCCCTTCCGAAAACCACTGGTTCGCACGAGTTTCCGTCCATCTCTTAAGCTCGATACTTTTGGAGACGTCAGTCTCTGTCACCAAAGAAGACTTTTGCGTGTTTGTTATTACGCACTTCGTAGTCATTTTAAAAGTCACGAGACTATTCATTGCGCGAAAAAACTGTTTCCCCGCGATAAAATGTTATCGGACAGCGTTCGCTTGTGCGACTAAATTGCTCGGTCGGCTATGTTGAGAATATATTTGACTTATACTCGACTGTATAATTGAGTATTCAGCGCATTGTTATCTGTATTTTACACTTTTCACCGTGACAG
The DNA here is from genome assembly GCF_002006095.1 of Pseudomyrmex gracilis. NCBI lineage: Eukaryota > Metazoa > Arthropoda > Insecta > Hymenoptera > Formicidae > Pseudomyrmex > Pseudomyrmex gracilis. The sequence continues at coordinate 27,000 of NW_018020733.1, forward strand.
TGATGTAGCGACATCAAACGCTATACGTTTATATAGTCGCGATTGTTGTGCAATTATATATGTTTTTTTTTTTTCAAGTATAATGCTAGCTTTAAGTTTTTTGCTACATAAAAAGTGACTCGAATATTTTATCTTCAAATAGAAATATCGGAAATACGAGCTACAGGTGCGCTGTATAGAAATACATAAAATAGAAAAATGTACAAATATTCTTCGTCGTTCAGATTGTTATGGCTCCCAAGTCTTTGCTGCGACACCCAATGGTGATATCGAGTTTCAACGAGATTGGACCGGGCACGACCTTACAATACGTTATACCGGACGAAACGGCTAAGCCCGGTAACGTGAAGAAGGTGTTGCTTTGCACCGGAAAAGTGTATTACGACTTGTACGCCGAGAGGGAGGAAAAACACTTGGAAGATAAGATAGCGATCGTCAGAATCGAGCAGCTCTGCCCTTTTCCATATCATCACCTCGCGCAGGAAATGATAAAATATCCGCGCGCAAAAGTGAGAAGTTTTCTACGTAATTGTGAATCACGAATTATAAACAAACGTGTATATTTTTTTTTCTACCTGAGAAAATTTCCGCTAAGTGTTTGACGGTTTTTTTTTATTTATAAATTATACGCACATGCAGATCATGTGGCTGCAAGAAGAGCACAAGAATCAAGGCGCTTACAGTTACGTGAGAGACAGGATCGCCTTGGCCTTGGGTATTCCACTCGAAGACATCAAATACGGCGGCCGTCCTCCCTCGTCCTCGCCGGCAACCGGCAGCAAAATTATTTACAAAACCGAGTATAACAATATGATGACAATGGCAATGAGTCTAGACTGATTCACGCCACAGTTAGTAGTTTTTTTTATTTGTGCCAAGAGACGTATCACGAAATCATGTGTAGCAAGCACTTATCAGTTTTAGGAAAAAAAAACGTTTTGTTTTTTAGAATATTTATACACATTCGAAATGTCTATTTATTGTATAATAAGAAATTCTGATAAAAAGTCTTGTCAACAAATTCTGGATTTTCGCGCGAGATTTTACTCACCAACAGACACAAGTATTCGGTGTCTTCTCGCGTTGCGCACGGAAGAATTCTTTTGCTCAAACAACTCCACATTACATTTTCGGTCTTTTCGTCACGGAAGTTGCGGAAGTTTTCGAAGCGCGAGAGTTACGAGAACACACGACACGGGACTAAAGATAGAAACGACTGAGCCGGGAGGTGATAATGACCATCGCAGTGCGCACATGCAAAAAGAATTTACACCTCGAATAAAGGTTGCGATTGTTAACTAGGATTGCGATTATTTCCTTCTACAGCGTCGGCTGTAGTTGAACAATAACATTACTGTCTTCGTTTTTATAATGATATTCTTCGCGTTGTTCCAACAGATTTTTGTTTCGACTTTCAGTCAGGCCGGGAAATACGATTACGTTTTACGCATAAATTTGCAAAATTGATCTGTAGATTATAGGTGTGGCGCTGATAAATGGCGGTCGTCGTTTTTATTGCGTCGAATGACGTAAACTCGACTGGTACCACTAGTTTACGTTTCTTATTCAATCGGATAGCAACAGTCTTCAATTGCTCATAGAATTATTGACGATTATTGGTCACGTTTGAGTGGAATTGAGAGGAAGTCAACGCGTGTACGCATTACGTAAAGTCTTTTAGTGATTGCGAGTAGAAGCGAGACTTGTGGTGCCTTTCTCTTCGTACAGATTTTATTAATAACTTTGTATTGTTGCAAATAATAACTTACATCTTATTGTTATATATATATATTGTTTTGAAGAACGAAGATAAAAAAAAAATTTATAAGAAATATATATTATTTCTCTGAAGCATGAAGCAATCTTAGATATAGAAAATCTGTTATCCACGAAGAGTTTCAATAAACATTCTATATAAACGTTTCAGAGATAAGATAGCAGTAAACTTGAAAGGACTGGTTTACAAAAACCAGCTGATGATGAGAACTTACGTAAAAAAAAAGGGAAAGTTGTGTAGATTAATTATAGATTTCTTACCATTTTGTCGGACAGATAAGACTCAAGGCGACGCACGTGGTTTTAGGAACAAGTGAACTTTCTAATTAGCCGATTGTTGTTGTTTCTCACTTTTCGTACATTCTGACGACACGCGCACTTGATTGCATATTCATTTCATTCGCACTAACACCAATCAAACGTGTTCTTCGCGAGATGTTGCTTGCTCTGTCAATTCATACGATTTAGATACAGTTCTGACTGTTGTATCCTTGACCTTGTAATAGTTCTCTACATGTCTGAGAAACCGTGCACGTGGAACATGCTGTAAACAAATTTACATAACTGTTGAATATTTATGTAAAAAAAGAAAAGTTTTGTTGAACGCAACAAAACAGATAGCAAGTATACGGGTACAATACAACTCTTGTGTCTACGTAAATTAAAAATTTTAAAGTTATATGAGAGACATTTCTCTCATGTAGTTCTAATAATAAGGCCAGTAAGAACAAAAATGTTGTAACTCTGCAAAATATTTTTTAACGTGTAAATTAATACACACATTCGAAGTAAATTCAATTCAAAATTTGTATATGAATGCTTGACTTGCATTTTGTATATAGAAACAACTCTTTTTTTTTCTTGTAAAATTTAAAACGAACCATGCGTAAAAGCTTGCGTAAAAGCAAAACCTTGGCCAGAAGTTGAACTCAGACTTTCGCCCGTTTATCAATTCGGCGTTAAGCTCTTATCAGCCTTATTGTTTCTTTCTCGTATAGTTGAATACTAAGAAAATCGTGTACGATTTATATAAGTTTTATATATTTCTTCAAACTTAAAAAAAATTACAAGTAAAGAAAAATAAAAATCTTCTTAGGCACACGATATCTCCAAAATATCTCATAGATATTTACTGCATGTTGCAATATCCGGAAAATAATCAAAAAATATTTTTTGAACATGATTTTTTTGTGTCGTTAAGATAAGAGCAAAGTAACATAAGAACATTTATCAAAAATATTGATAATAAACTAATAAAGATGATAAAACAAGTGAGAAACAACTAATCAAAAAAGCGCTTAATTTATTAGAACTTGTTTGCCTTTTACTTACTGGCTCTTCTTTAATAGAATTCGTCAATGATGAGTTTTGCGAACGGACATCACGCGTGTACTTCGATATCTATCTGCTAACTGTAGAGATTCTCTGATATATTCGTGGTCGTGACAAGAAAAAAAATTTGTTATCGAGCGATTCGCATTGCCCATCGCTCATTAGCGATTATAGATACAAACTATATCGTTTATCTCGACCAAACTGATAAGACAGCAGGAAACTTCGATCTCTTTTATCTATCTCTTTCCTAAAAAAAAACTCTTTTGTTGATTTTTCGTCAGATTGATTAAACATAAAATATATAAAATATATTAACCCTTTGAGTGCTATGGGCGCATATATGCGCTTAGAAAAATAAGCTTATCATAGCCTATAAGCGCGTGTATGTGCAGTTAGAGTTCTACTATTGCTTCGGCCATGTAGCGCTTTCGCATTCAGCTGCTCTGCAAGGGTTAAATAAATTAACGAAGAATTAAGGCTCGTATTGTTTAAAAATAACAAAATTTAACTGTAAATTTAATTTTACTTTCTTGTTAAAAATTTAACTGGTAATAAGAACCGATGCACCGCAGAGAGGCAAAATGGTATTCTCACGTGTGTGTAATACAAATTTAGCATCCTATATGAATTCGCTAATTGAAGATTTTCAATTCAAACAATCACACACACATGTGTAAAAAATTTACACTTCTAAAAAAATATAAATACATCTTCATATATTTGTCTCGCAAAACATCCAGCGCGTCAGCTCTTACTCTACCAGATAAATTTTGTGATTATCATTAAATAAAATTATATTCAAAATATTCAAGAATAAATTTGAAATAAATACAGATTGTTTTTTGAAATGATAAAAGAGATAGAGACGAGTATTTTTTATCATCAAACATGGGATCTTCAATGACTGATTACTCCGCTATGCGATGTCTGAGTTTCGCCTGGGAGATAGGCAACTTACCGCACACAAGAGCACATTGAGTTGCCTATCTCTCAGGCGTCAACGTAAGTGTTAAAAGGCAACCTACCTACCGCAACCTACCGCAACACATTAGGGTTGCGTTCCAATATTCACTGTCAGTACTGGAAATCTATAGCACACGTGATGTGAAGTATAGATTATTTCAGTACTGGCAGTGAATATCGGAACGAAGCCTTGTTCATCACGTTATTCGGATATGCGTGGCAGACAAATCGGAGCCGTCTGCTAGCGCTCGCGGCGTTGCGCACGCGCGCTAAAACGTGCGGAGTTCAGGGCTGGCAGCGCCGTTCACAGCTGCTCCGCGAGTAGTATGGCGATAACGTTCGGCGTATGTGGTGTGGAGCGATCGGTCGTGATTGCGTAATCAAGTCCAGCAAACGTGCAAGAGACGGTGATCCCGAACAAGAGGAGACCGCGTGGGACGCGTTTTTTTCAGACGATTTTGGGAACAAGTGACGCTACGAAATCCCGGCGACAGTGCCTCCCGTCGATCAGGAGATATGCCGCAGAGTGGAAGCGCGTATCGCTGCTAACGCTAGCCCGGATGCGGAGACGATCACAACCGCCTGCGACGGTTCGGTAACGAACATGTCGGCTATCAAGGGTAACAACACGCCGGGCGGTTTCCGCCAGCTCAAGGTTCTCAGCAATTTCAAGTACGAGCACTTCGTCGCGGGTATATCCGGCGGCGTCGTCTCGACTCTGATGCTGCATCCGCTGGACCTCATCAAGATCCGGTTCGCAGGTGAATCACGTTTCGCGAAAATGGCGGCTCTTGCATCGGCCGCCTCGCGTCTGTGAAACACGTGGTGCATCTTGTATGGCGCCAAAGATTGCTGCATTACGCGTTAACAAAGTTTGGGCATGTTTCTTTTCAAGAACAATTGAGTGGATTCGAGCCTTCGAGATTTTTAAACGAACACAGAGATCGGAAAGAAAGCATGCATGCGAAACACAGTCACGTTATTGTTATACAATACAATTATAATCTTTTTGTCGCTTTTGTTTTTTGTTTCACCTGTTATTTTTTTCAACTTCCTGCACGAATGGTTTTGCTATTGACACACATTGCGTTATCTTCGATTGAGATATAATCGATAGATTGTGTTTTTGAATTTCTTTTAATTACTCATGCATCCACACGTTCGCACGCTCTCGTGTGGATAATGTGATTTTATGCCATGCGGCATTGGCTTTCAAGAATGCAAACGAAAATAAACACGGCTTTGATAAAGAAAAAAATCTCACATTGTGGTGTTCATGCTGTATACCGTGCCATATAATTCTCTCTACATTTATACTCGCGATGGAAAGAAAATCGATAAGACGAAAGTGAAACAGCAGCGCTAGAATAGGCTAGGCGCGAAGTACAGTTCTCTGCTGCTAATCTGTACAATATGTGATGCCAATACGGGAATATAATAACAGACAAATTACTTCTCGATGAATAAATACAGAATTTTTATTGTAAATAAATTAAACGCTAAAAAACTGATGAATTATAAAATTTCTGATAGTTGGTCGATGTTGGTAAATTTCTTTCAAACTTTAACAAAAAAAAAGCAAATAAATTAAAAAAAAAAACGATTAAATTTCGCAAATTAGCAATTGAAAATATTTTGAAAACATGTTTGCGTGTGTGTAAAAGTTTAAAGATTAAACTTGTTTTACTCCGACTATAAGCAAATATATTTCACAACAGAATTTTTTTAGTAAGTAAGAATAAATACGTTTATACATTATATTTCTCGTTAAGATTGTTGCAACAAATGGACTTTCGCCGAGAGTAACGATTGTAAACGAAACAGATGTACACAATTTATCTCGTCAGCAAAAAACTGGAACACACAGTGTCCGAGATTACGGGATGAAGAGTTATTGTTGCATATATTTTTTTCCAATGTTTCTGTTTGCATGATAAATTCGTTTTTTTTTACTCAAGTTTTGACGTCTCCGTTTAATCTCGAGACAAGCATTTTATTCGCAAAAAAATTAATGCTACACGCTATGGGAGAAATATCAAAAAAGTTGTCAAAAAAATTGTTTTCGACAACTCGAAAATTCTCGATCGCGAACACGTGTTGTCGTCGGTATCGTCGAGGTCAATACACGATGGAAATCGTGTCGGAAACATAGAAGATCTTCGTATGATTCACTGTGTTTATGTTGTGCAGAATCGATATTTGATAGAGAATAATAATTTCCGCGGTCGCGAAGTCAAAACAGTATTCGTGATACGAGACGTCGCGATAATTTGCGAGGCGCAAGTTAGTTTAAGATAGAAGTGCTTGTTTTTTCGATTATCTGGATTATCAACGCAACAAAAGTCTATAGACCAAGAGACTTGCTTAGAAACAAACTACATACTTTACATATTTAAAAATAAACTATTTTTGCGCTTTTAGAGGTATTTTTATGTTTAAAAACTACTAAAGCGTTATCATAAGAAATTATCAGACACTTAGTAATATTTATTTCGGTGACTTATTACGGACAAAGAATGAGGACAATGTTGCCAGCGACAGCCTTGTGTATGATAAATGATTCCTCAAAGATTTATATCATTCTTCGTTTTTTTTTTTAAATTATATAATTGACTGATAGTTTAAAGCAGACAAAATGCGTTTCCGAATGTAATATACACTCACGATATCTAATCGCAATGATATAATATGCGAAATAAGTTTCCGAGTACTGATAGCACTTTTGCGTTAATCTCGAATTCCGAGTGTCAAACGGAAAAGCAACACAATTTATGACTACTAATCATAAAAGTCAAACTCCACTTATGTGCTCTTGCATCAGAATTTCATCATAATTTTTTTTACGTCAATATTCATTAAATAATGAATATTAATGGATTTAAGAAAATTGTACAGAAATTGTCCGTAATTATGCTTTCAATTATTGTTATTACTGAAATAATTTCATGTCATTTAAGTTTAATTATCCGATTTGGAATGAAGAAAGGATGTCACATCTCGCGCTGGCGAGAGACACAAAAGAGAGCGAGTACCTGGGTCAGCTATGCATTACGTTGCAAAAAGAAAAAGGATATTGTAACATGAAAAGATTACGCGCACTCTATATACCATCAGAGAATCGTATATTTGCACAGTAGAAAGTAACGGCCCCAAGGCTGATTATTAATCGGGGTAATAAACAATATTCGATGACTACAATTAAACTTTGATATTTAACGCTATAAAAGTATCGTGAGAGTGACACTTTTAACGTTAAATATTATGAGGTTTAATAAATACCGAATAATGTTCATATTCCGATTACACGAATTAACCTTGACCGTTAAACTTTTCTGACGAAATCTCTCATTAATTGTCATCAGTATACGTTGTATTTCGACAACGCGTATTATCGCCGCACGAAAGTAAAAAATTGATACCAGCGAGCTTAACAAAGGAAATGTAAATGATCAAAAAAAAAAAAAATAATAATAATAATAAAGAACATAAATAATGAATGACGTCAAAGTGTCTGACGAATCGTCGAGAATTTCGGGAATTACGACGTATTAAATTTTTATTTATCTCAAAGTTTAAAGAACGCTAAACAGTTTTTTTGTTTTTCATGTGCGTGTGCGCGCGACCCACGGTCACGTGGCTCTGATAAAAGACGAACTGTGCAGACGTTTGGTCGTACAATGTCTTTTGCTGTAATCGCACGTGATGGGCAACGTGATGATTACATAATTGTCATATGATCACGTTTTATAGTGTGTATTATTTTGTAATTTTGTCTGTCGTCAGGACGTGATGCACGCCGTGCAACTATTGAATTTAATTGTTTTATTCCATTGTTTTATTCTTTACATAATAAACACACACACACACACAGTTGCAATTTTAATTGCACCGACGTAATTTCTAGAAATACATGCAATTATCATCGATAATTTTTGCTGATAATCGTACATGCAGATCTATATCGTTTATTATTTTCACAGTATATTATCCAAGAATCTGAGACTAAATATAAATTTGTGCTTAATTGCGGGCAAATGGTAAAAATAAAGTATAATAAATTATTAATTCGTATTTCCCGATATTTTTAAAGATATTTTATTGTCATTCGGACGAAACGCACAAGTAGTTTCAGGTAAATTTCTCATTAGTTTTTTCTTGCCGCTAAATATTACACAATGAAGATAAAATTGTTTCGACAACTATAATTTTTTCAAAGCAATTTTAAAGTGATTTAAAAACGTTTTCCTTGTTTTCGCAATATGTTTCTGTCATTTTTTTCCTGTGGTTTGAAACATCTCTTACGTTGGACTTTGTCCAACGTGTAATATCTTCTGTGTGGTTCTCATTGACAGTCAGGTCACACAAGCAAATGCTCCCATATACATAAATGAGTTCGCGGAAGCGGGTGAAATATTAGAACAAATGTGTGTAGCGCGCAGCATCCTCCGCATAATGGAACTTCACAGATGTGTGTTTTGGGAATTTTCCATAACAATACAGTTATCGGTTTTACATAGCGCATACATGAAATCAAACGACTGTTGCGACTTTTAAATAATTTACACTTCCTTGAAATTCAAACGGCTACTGTTTATTCATCATGCTTTTTCGCGGAGCGGATGATCGCGGTTGTGTATTACATGTAGAAGTCTGCTTTTACACACACATGCGGAACTTGAAATATTTGGTGAATAAGTAATTTTTTTTTTTTTTTTCATTTAATTGCAAATAATTTACGCGAGTTCAATTTATCTCTTCAATTTAGTTGCTATGTGTATGTGTATACGTTTAAAAGTAACATTTACGTCATTGCTTTGCATTTCGACATCGAGGTAAGGTAAGCGGTATATTAAAAACAAGCGGAAGAGAACAAAAAAGCAGCATTGAGAACAACAAGGTTTGTAACTTATTAGATTTTGAACTTATTTTAATTTTCTATTTTATTTAATTTTTTATTCAATAACTCCGTCGCACGTGCGTGTTTATTGATAAACTTGCGACGCGACGCGAAGACAAACGAAGTATTGTTGCGAAAAACTGATGTCCGTGCGTTGTATTTTTAACGGGAAAATATTCACTGGCTGTTCACCAAGTTCACCGAAGCCACGAGAATTCCGTGAGTTACGTCAGTGGCACGTGACATGATCGTTATTAAATCGTGTCGTCGCGCAGTCGACCAAAATTTGATCAGTTGAACTTTTGAAATCTCGTATTTCTCAGACAATAGAATTGCTGAGTAAAATAAAATTTTATAAAACATAAATATTTATATAAACATTTTTATAAATTTTATATAACTTTTATACGCAATTTCGTATTCCGAAAGTATAATCGAGTGCGAATTAATGCGAGAATTTGCGATTAGAAAGTAGTAGAATAAATGAAGACTCGAAAACGTGTTTTTTTTGTGTACATAGATATAGGGGGATAGCTCTGTGATTATGTCAAATTACTGTTATTCGCGAAAGCGAAAGTAGATTACACGGCGGTGGATGATGAGTAACACCCAGCCTCTTCTCGCCGTGACCTGCCTTTACGATCGTGATTGCCATTCTTGAACAACATTGCGCAACCATCGCTGATGCCTCGCGCATTTTAAATACAAATGAATATTTTTTGGAACACAAACGTGTTCCAGTAATTTCAGAAGAGCCCAAATCGCATTTGTGTGTATCTTATTTAGCTTTTCAGAGAGACAACATTTATAAAATGTTCATGTTTTTTTTTTTTGCGCGTTAAATACCAAGTTTTAAAAATGAATTTTGTATTTTATCGCTGCATCTTTTATTTGAGATTTCTAATTTGTAAATAATTGAGTACTACGAGTTCAAAATGTACGGAAGCACGTTTCAGGGATTTATTCACCAATTTATTCGTTTTGTAAGTCTCTCTTTTCGTAGATATAAATAGAACGTGAAGAAGAGAGTTCTCGGTGAATGCGAAACGCGCAGTAAATCGATGCGCTGTTGCTTTCTAGCGAGCGAGATGCGATACGAAACTAATGTCGAAACATTCACCGCGTACTCGATACGAAAGTTTACGTGTGCAACATCGATCGCGCGCACCAGTTTAATTGTTATCGAGCGTAACAATTGACCATACGTTTATCGCACAAAATAGTGTATAATCAACCGTCATTTAAAAGCAAGAGCCGCTCACGCGAGCTCACAGGAAACACTGGTAACGAACAACAATCATGTGCTTTTTCTCTGTATCAATAAAATGTCAAAAGTAACGCTATAGTACAATGCGCAATCTTTCACGTGGGTTGAAAAGTAAAAGTTTTTCAAGTTGCGGTGCTCAATGAAGCTTTTATCTTTTACAGTGAACGATGGCCAAGTGAGAGCAGCACCGCAGTACAATGGTCTGGTGAATGCAGTCAAACAGATCATTAAAACGGAAGGAGTGCGCGGACTTTACAGGGGTGTAACACCGAATGTTCTGGGATCAGGCAGTTCGTGGGGTTGCTATTTCTACTTGTAAGCACTTGAGATCAGAAACACAGTGGCAATTTTTTTCTTCCTGTCGATTATTGCTCTAGAGTTTTTTTTTTTTTTTTGAACAAATTTGGCAGTTTATCTTATGTGCGTTAGTCTGAACAAGCGATAAGGAAACTCTGTTTGGGTTGCGATAAAGATCTTGACTCGAGATAATTGATTAGCATCGATAATGTTTTTGGACGCGTTCCTCAAATTTCCGGTTGCGTCAGAACTAACAAACAAATTCAATTGCAGCTACAACATGATAAAGACCACGATCCAAGGTGGTAACTCGAAGAAACCGCTTGGTCCGTCTATGCATATGTTGGCTGCCGCAAAAGCCGGAGTCCTCACCGTACTCGTGACCAATCCGATCTGGGTGGTGAAGACACGGCTGTGCTTACAATACGCGGGAGATGTGGATCTGGCGGAATCCAAGAGATATCGCGGAATGATAGACGCTTTAAAGAAAATATACAAGAACGAAGGCATTAGAGGCTTATATAAGGCAAGCGGATCTAGATTCGAAAGAAAATCAGAATTGCAGAGCGAAAGTTACTTACTTACTGTTACTTACTGTTTTATTTTTTTTTTTACAGGGTTTAGTTCCTGGATTGTTTGGTGTCTCGCACGGTGCGATGCAATTCATGACGTACGAGGAGATGAAGAACAAATATAATAATTATCGCAACGCACCTATTGACTCGAAATTGGTGAGTTTGATCTACCATCTGACACAGAAATATGTACAGATAAGTGATAATGTACATCTTTGCTTTAAAGAACACTAGAGAAAAAGTTAAAAAAACACTCATTGTGAAACGTGTGTTTTGTAAAATATAAAGGATGCATGTATAACAAAGTTATCAACCTTAAGTACGTGTATATTAAGAAAAGTATGTATGTGTATATATACTTTTTTTTTTTACAGAGTATAATGGAATATACTATTTTCGCGGCTCTGTCAAAATTGATCGCCGCAGGGTCGACGTATCCTTACCAGGTAGTGAGAGCGCGACTCCAGGATCATCATCACGATTACCGGGGCACCTGGGATTGCATCCAGTGTACATGGAGGTCAGAAGGCATAAAGGGTTTCTATAAAGGCTTATCACCATACCTCATACATGTTATGCCGAACATATGTCTAGTTATTATTATTTACGAGAATTTTACTAACAGTTAATTTGCATTGACATATATTATAATCGGAAATGTAAAAGCAAGTTTTTTAGATGAATTTTTTTTTAACTTTTTTTTTTTTTAACCTGTAGCGCGTAGTTTCCCGATTTGTTGGCGCGATGCTACCAATGCATCGAGTTTTTAACCATTCAGGCCATGGTACTCAATTATTTTTAAATAAATGTGACGTGTCGTTCAAATAAGTGGCAGATTATAAAAAAATTGGTTTGTTTTGATTATTTATTTAATTTTCTTTTTTATAAAATCTTTTTTTTTTCACGGATCTTTTACTTAGAGAATAATTGAAATTTATCTCTCTTATTGGTGAATGTTTATTTGATCGGGAAATACAATTCATATAGAGATATATAATTTATATATAGATAATAAGTTCTCTCTTCTCTGGAGTAGTTATACTCCAAAGTGATAGCATATAATATTTTCTGTTATTTTTGTATATCTCTATTTATGCTGCAGATTAATTCGTATATGTATAGTGATAACAAAAGTGTCCGTCACTACAATTTCAATGATTGTTTTTCTGCTGCTACTCGATTTGCTTCCTGCGTAGATAAATTTATCACGCAGCAAAAAAATATATATAAATAAAAAAAAAAAAAACAAAAAAACAAAAAAAAAACGAAGCGAATTCTGAAGTTACGATAGTTCGCGGCGTAATTATGTAGAACATATGTGGTTTATTTATTCAATTGTTCATTTGTTGTCCGTTTACTGAGACGTTATACAGTAGCGTAGAAACGAACGTCGCAGTTTTATTCTTCACGATCGACGTACTTTGTGCAAGAAAAAGATCGTTAACATACAGAAATGTATTTTAACATGAAGTGTTTTCTAATTGTTTAACTAGTACGTTGCGACGTCTTCTAATTGTCTAGGTGTGATTTCGCATCAACTAAATTGGATTTAGTTGTGAACGCACACATGCCGAATTGCACGCACGTGCGAGAGAAAGCGAAGAGTATACAAGAATATGAATATAAGCTAATTGATGCTTTAGTGCGAATGTAAGAACTGCAAAAAAAAAAAAAATAAATAAATAAAAATAATAACGAGAAACACACCTTCGCTGTCGAAAGACGGCGCAATCTCGAATAGATAAATTAAAATAACCGAATCTATTTAATAATAATAATAATAATAATAATAATACACAAAAAACACACTATATATGTCTGTATAATGTTCCAACTATTTTTGATGCATACTGTTACGCACATCCGCATATGTAAAGTGACCATTTTTGGTGTACGAGCTCCAACATTAATTAGACGTCGCGCTTAATTTAAGCGATGTTTTCTTTTTCAAATTTTGGCGATTTGTATTCGCTGAATTTCTTGAATCTGTATTGTCTTATTGTTTTCGTTCTTATGTAAGCAATTCGATGTTTCCGTAAGAGTTGCTTACCTAACCTAATCTATCCACGCTCTATCCAAAGTAGAGTATATTATACAATTCGTAATAAATCAATTTTGACAAGGACTGTCGTAAGAGATACTTTACTGTCACGTAAAGTCTTGACACTCGTAAACTACGATAGGTAGCAATAAGTTTTAGCGCAATCTGTAAATAGTAGGACGAATTTATTTATATCAATTCCTTTAGCTATAAATCTGACATCTGTTTCTTCGATACGAACTAGTGGAAGGAAGTGGAAAGGAGCATTCTTACAATAACATTGTGACATTAATAAACTTATCACATATCGAAACAGATCACGAAGTGTTTGTTATTAAATTTGTTTTTTTTTTTACTATTTCAGAATGTTTTACGCTGAATGTTTTATATTTTTGAATTTGACCTTTTTTCTCTTCAGTTTATTTATTTATTTATTTTTTAAAATCAATTTCCAGAGAAAATTTGTTCGATGATTGTATACATGGAAGAAGGCGTTTACAATATTCTTATTTAATACAACATCCCTCTGTTTATCTCTTTTTAGCATATATTTTACTTTATAAATATATTGTTTTTTCTAACTTTCACATAACAAAAAACATGTAGAAAGGTATTGTGATTTGTTAGATAATTTATTAAGCCACCAGCAGTACGATTTTTGAACATGTATACGCGATAATTGCGAATTATCGACCACTTATCCACATTTCGGGAAGAAATTTCTATATTGACTGGAGAAAATAGTAATGGAAAAAAAAATAAAAAATAAATGTTATGTTTTTATTTACTTTTGCAAAAATTATTTGGAAAAGCATCGGTTCCAAATCGGATTCAAATTTGTTATAGCGTCAAGAATCGTACGCGGGTTCAATTAAATAGTCTTAGAAATGCTTCGCATTTTCAGTCTATTGTGAAGCGAAATAAAACAAAGAAGTATTGCTGGTGGTTATTTACAGGTATGAAGGTTGGCGTGGCTTTTTCAAGGGTTTAAGCGCAAATCTCACCAGAGTGGTTCCGGCAACGGTTATCACATTCGTGGTCTACGAAAATATGTTTCATTTTCTGCACAAATCATCCTAACGTGCTACTACTGCGGAAGAGACTGTGTTGCTGTGCGGTAGACAAAACGAAGGATTAAGGTAAAGCGGAAGAAGAAGGAGAAAGATTCTTTTGAGAAGAATGAAATCGAATAAAATTATCATACGAAACTGGACATATTAGAATTCTTGCAAATTCCCGAACATAATTTATGTTTGTAAGAAAAACTATAGGACAAGAGATCTTTCAAACACACGGTTTTAAATTCCTTAGTATGATACTGCAAGTTGATATATATGTCAGTTGAAACAAAAATAACTGTTAATGTTATAGATAATAATTTAAGAGATAGTTTTATATTTTTTTAAATATTTTAAGAACCATTTGGCATAAGGTGTTTCTTACGTTTAATTTTTGCGAGGAAATGCGTTCATTCCCATATAAGTGTTTTATTTACATTTATTCAGGATATTTGTCTTTTTATGTCACAAATGTAATAGATGATGTAAAACTTTGATTGGCTAAACATTTACCATTTTATTTTAGCACAAAATGTTTACGGAGACTGAGTGACTAATAGAGTTAAAAAAAAGAGACTGATTGTGAGAATGGTTACTAACGTCGCAATGTATATGTTATATACGTAAGATTCTATCGAATTGAAATAATTAAAGGCTGAATTGTTATTGCAGCGTGCACATATTTTTTAAGTGCATGTTTAAAGTGTATCGACAAGAAAAAATTCCCGGTAGTAACGCAAATACGTAATTTTCTTTGTGTTATATATTTTGCAAGTGATAAAATGTATGGCTTTTCTATCTATAATTTGTTTTAAGTTTATAATTAGAATAATTTGTAAAAGGTATTTGTTGTTTTGGTTTTTATATATTAAGTTGTGTGTCATTTGTGTTATATTTGAAGTTATACTTGCAAAAGTTTAATCATTAAGTTTAATCATAATGGTAACATTTTATAGACACAAGGATATTTAATAAAAATAAAATAAATATATATGTAATATATATTTATCAAAAAGATATATAAAGTTTATGTATTTGTATATAAACTTCTGTTATAAATTCATACAGTATGTGTGCCCGGGACTCTCCAACAAATTTAAAATAATAGAAACATTTTCAATATTATGTAATAATAACAGAATAATAAAATCCTTGGTGCTGGAAAACACATTGCAAACTCAATCTAATTTATTGTTACTTTTCCTATTGTTTCTCAATATACAAAATATGATAATTACTTATACATTTTATTGTTACGCATGTATAATTTATAAGTCATATCGCATATACATATAATTACGCATATATAATTTATAAGTTATATCGCATATATAATTATGCATATATAATTTATAAATTTATATGCATCAAAATTGATTACTTACATTATTATCATAACAGTTTATTTTTACATGTACGTTGTATATACATACATCTATTAATCCTTAATAATAAATAGAATGTTTTATATACATACGTATATTTATAATAAATTTACAAATTATTGTTTAAAGATTGACAAATTATTGAAAGAATGTAAGAGAATAAGCAAGAGAGAGAGAAATAGCAAAAGAATTGAGCGGGTAAAGTGAGTTGCGCGTTCTCTGAGAGCCTCGAAAATTCGCTGAAAGTATCAGGATCACACGTAGTGCGAAGAGGTAACGCGAGAGGTATCTGTGGGCGAGGCTACGCGTCCCCCCATCGCCTCCCGCGCGCGGTGATTGGCTGAGGCGCGAGCGCTCCATAATGGCCGACGCGCGTGCTCCGTAATGGCCGGCGCGCGCGGGGTGGGGTCAAGCGCGCTATATACACGCCCAGGAGCTGGCGCGTATACCTACTCGCAAGACATAGTTCCCTGGTAACTTCGCTCGATTTAAGCGTTTTCAGCGTTTCCATAGTTTCCAACGACCAAGACTACTGCGCGTAAATCTTGTGCTCTTGTTCGCTTGATTATTTATTAGCGTGTAAAATAAAATAAAGAGAGAAAGGCAGGTAATAAATAAACAAAAAAATAAACAAATAAATAAATAAATAAATAAAAAAATATAAATAACGGACGAAATATTATGCAAGTCTTTTATTTTCAATACTCATCGAATATTGCGTCGAATCTTATGTAAATTTAATAATTGACGTAATAACTTATTAAATCTAAAGGATTCAGAGAACAGTTTTCTTTAAAGGAAGAGAACATTTATTACTTATTAATTAATATTTATTATATATAATATTTATATTATATTAATATATCAATTTTTAATAATCGACGTAATGACTTATTAAATCTAAAGGATTCAGAGAACAGTTTTCGTAACGTTGATCGCAAAATTGCTCGTGCTCAGCTTGCGTGATCTCATTCGGGAGCTCTTCGCTTCTCGACGTGGAAGGTCTGCAATGCAAATTTAATTGTTTTACATTATTTGTTCGTTGATTGTAATTTATATCGACATCTCTCTTTATTTCTCTTTACACATCAAAACTTTCAAATATACTTTTTATTACAATACTTACGTGAATATGATTTTGAGAATATCACCAAGCACACCGTTTTTGCTTAAAGCATATTTTGCAGCTTGACAAATTACTTTTAACAAACAATCTTGTCCAGGATAGCCCAGACTGTTGTAAAACACACAAATGTCATTATTTACGAGCGTATATTTTGAGCTTAACAATTACACGTGTAATTAGAAGTGAGGTTTCGAAATACATACGTGTTGGTAGAGAATATATCTGTGTTTGTGTGGTTTTAATCACAGTTTTGTTACCTTTCCAGTTTGTTTGTGAACAAGCTGTATATCAGTTGACGACTGAGTCTTCGTTTTTCGAAATAACTTCCGTCGTAATAGTAGTAAGTGGAATTCCATTCGCTTGGCAATCCGTAATTCGCCTCGAAATAAAACGACATCGATACAGATTTGTCGGGAATGTCTACGGGAATACTCAAGGCAAAGAATATCTATAAAAATGATAATGACAAATTATTTGTTCTGAAGATATTATTTTATACATATATATTTTTTAAAGTAAGACAAAGAGAGAGTAATAAGTGAAGAATTATGTAAGAAAACGAGAGATGGTTTTCCAATAGAGTTGAATATCCTCTCGATTTACTCGGCAAATCACACGCTTTACATGTGTACCTCTCGATACACGCAAATGATTAATATAAAGCTAACAGGTTGCTCACATAGTACGAGACGCATTAGTAGATGAAAAATGAATGATTGATCCGCCACATACCCCTGTATTACTACCCTCGGGAAATCCGATAGATCGCATATGCCTCGATACACCGTGTGTAATATTTTTCACCCCCGATACACGTGTTGACTTCATAAAGCAGCACATCAAAAACGCAAACGCCGTAATGTGATTTCTGAAAACATTTCAAGATGACACATTTGTATATTGTTTATCAATTTTTTTTTATCAGTCTTAAAAATTGAAATCGATGTTTCTTCGCCACACACATTCGATCACATTTGAGATTATTAATTTTCAAAGCAATAATTGAGATTTATTTATTTATTTTTTTTTAACAACTAAATAACATTTTGTAAAATAAACAACTGAATGTTTAGACGAATGATATTTTTTAAATTTTTCATCGAAGTGCAAACGCGCGCTTGTACAATATACCACGGATATGTTGTCCATTCGAAACTCGGATGTGGGTCTCTCATGGGACGATCAATAACTCGGTAAAAATAAAAAAAGATACACGTCGCATCTGTTTGTTCATTTCTTTATTTCGCGAATTGTTTTGATTTTGCTATCGCTTCATTGATTTTACGCGCTCATGCAAATGCCGATTCGTTCATTCCACGCGCAATTGCGTATTTCGATGCGCTTTCGAATGAAACAAAAAAAAAAAAAAAAAAGAAACTTTATTTCCCGCGCCAAGTTTGTGTCATGCGTATCAAAATAAATTATTAAATAAATGTGTTATATAAAATAAATAATATTACATTCCATATGTTTTGCTGATTCTTTTTGACAGAATCGAATTATCACATTTTTTAAATTTATTTTATAATATCTCAACGCAAATATTTCTTGATATCGAACATAAGTACTTACCTCATCGTTTTAACGTGCAACCGGCCGCCGAGGTTCGCTTGAAGTTTTTTTACCAAATGGCAAATTAACGGTGTGAACAATTTTGCGAGTGTGCGTGACGAAAAAAATTACGTCAGTTTGCACAAGGATAATAATTTAAGTTGTTAGGGCGATAATTATTTTCGTCTCGTTATGATTATACATTCTGGTGTATATTCTGGTGTTAACAATATGTTACTATTATTTAGTGCAATTGCAATATACTAACATGCAACTAGTTTGCAAATTACGTTTAGCGCAATCAGGCCAATTTCTTTTCGACATGTTTATTTTTATATACGCTTTAATATTCGCGCGATCGCAAACACATTTCAATTTTTTTCACGTTTTCATTTCAATGATTATTATCATATACTTTTATGTATAAAACTTTATAACGTAAATCATACATGATGTAATGTAAATCAATACGAATATTTGTTTTTATTCTTCGAAAAATTCAGTCGCGAAAATAAAAAGTATATTACAACATTATTAATTATATTATAATAACGAGCAAAAATCGGAAAGTTTACGAAATCCGAAGTTTCTTGTATTTATACAGAGTGTTTGAGAAATTTTGACACAGCCAAAGTGTGAAGATAAATAAAACTTAATAAAAAAAAAAAAAAAAAAAAAATATATTGCGAATTTCGCAAAATGGTACATGACTCTTTCCGTTCATATCGATCCAATCTATCTTTGCTTGGCTGTGTCAAACTTTTTCAGATACTATATATCGGATAGTTAGTGCACGTATATTTCTCAATCGTTGAGACGGCGCGAAATGAGATTATATGCGTCCGCGCGAGACGCATTAATCTCCACAATCGGTATGCATCTAGCATTGCGCTAATTGAATTAATAATGGAAATTGCACGGAGCGACTGTTTCTGTTTTGTTTGGTATTCGCATTCCTTGATTCAATGGCAAACTTGTAATTATTCCGCGAGACCTTAACCGCCGGACTCTCGAATGGCCGCACTGCAAATCCATGTGTGTTACTTTAACACATTTTTTCTGTGTAATTTTAAGATTACACGCTTATCCGTGTTATTTAAACACACATAAGTGTGTAATATGATAATTTTATGCAGATCGCATGTGTGTTAAAATGCGTAAACATCTAAAATGTGTAATAAAATAAAACATATAAGTTTTAGACATGTTAAAATAAAACATATTTCTCCTTTTACACGTTTGAACAGATAAACGTTTCAAAATTAAAACACTTCAAAAAATACACATCAAAATTGTCGTTGTCTCTGCGTAGAAAGTTGCGCGCGCATCAATCTTTCTTTCTCGCTCCTTCCAGAGTACAGAGATATGTTAGGACAAGTACAGCGCGGCGGAAAGAAGTGTGCTGACGTGCAATATATGTTTAATGTGATTTGTGAAAATTTAATATATTTTTTATTTAATATGAAGAAGAAAGTGTACTGTTTAATCGGTGAACGTTGTAAACGCATTCACGTTTTCATCTAAAAAATATATCTCTGACGCTCAAATTGTACGTGCAACTTTAATAGAAGCCAGCAATAACAATGTAGTGTTATTTACAATCAATGATCAACAACAAAGAAATCATTTTACAAAAGTTTGATGCCGATCGAAATAATAAATTATGTGATATTGAAGAAAATGATGAAATTGAAGACAAAAGTGAGGTTAACGTACTTTTTTTGTATGAAAAACCATCAAGCCTCGTACTCGAATCATCACCATCTACTGGTTTTATTTCTGATGTTTCTCAAGAGAGACAAATCAATGACACGTATAACATGAACTTCAAAATATTACATACTGAACCAGGTGATAAAAGTTTGGAAGCTCGACGTTTTCTTAGGAGAACAAAATAATAATGTTTTAATATTTTTAAAGAATACTGCACTATGACAAACTTTATTATACCATAGTCATCTAAGTTTTTCATATTGCAGCTTTTTTGAACATAAATATTATTATTCTGTTCTCCTATGAAAACGTAGAGCTTCCAAACTTTTATACGATAATATGTCGTTTATTACACGCAACAAATTATACATTTAAAACGTGTTACTTTAGTGAGTTAAATCAACACGTATTAAGCGTGTTCTAATTTTAAACACTAAGAAACATATTAAAAGTGACTTCAATAAAAACACACGTCAAGTGTGTTAAATTAACACACTTGGATTTGCAGTGCGCGGAACAATGCGCTCGGGCCCCGTTGCCGCCACCTTTCACGGGCGTACGTGTCCCAGCTGGGATACACCACGCCGCACGAAGTTGCACACGCTAAATACATTATTGATTAGCGCACCATGAATTTAGTGGTCTCTCCGCCGCGCCTTTGCGAGCCGAGTAGTGCCATTCGGGGCTTGGCAGTCGCTCGCCCCGTCATTTTTGGGTCACGAAACACACACCTACATCTGCGCGTTGCATGCGCGTGCACAGAACGACCCCTTCGCACGCCCTAGTTTTTGAAAACGCGTCCTCCACCTTTCGAGCCGCGTCGTCCTTGCGGGTTTTTGTTAAATTTATTCCTGGATTTTTTTTTTTTTTTTTTTTTGTGTACATTTAATCCGCGCGCGATCACACCGCCAATCGCGTTTCGCGATATATATAACATAATACATATATGTATATCGACTAGTGCGATCGCGAATGTTGTCGCATTGGTGAAGAGTTCGGAAGTAGAAGAGAAAAGAAAAAAAAAAGCACATGGGGTTATTTTTACGGGCTTGCGCCCGTTTTACTCTCAAACGTCTCTTAAGACATTTTCCGCACATATTTTTTTTCACAAAATACATTCTCAATACATCGTGTTTTCGGTTATTAACTGTTGTAGATATAAAAGTATCGCTTTCTCGCGCTTTATTCAACGGGGCGAGGAAAAATCTCGCCGCAAATGTTGCAAACTCGGACAAAAAGTGAATTACGATTGGTAATCTCGTTGGGTTTTTCTCGCACGAAATAATTTGGCGGCGCGTGCGAATCGCCGCGTTGCGCTCGAGTAATATCGCGCGCGGCGCGTTCATTGAAACAAAGGATGCGAGATTTACGAAGGAATTGCGCGGGAAAAATTTCATGACGCGGTACGTATAGAACAACGCCACGGCGTGGTTTTTCGCCGCAATTTCCCGCAAGGCTATGGAATGCGAGATGCAGCTTTTTCTCACGTGTGTGTACGTGTGTGTGTGTGTGTGTGTGTGTGTGTGTGTGTGTGTGTGCGAAGGCTCAACGGCCTCGGTGCGACTGCAGCTGGCAACGAACATCGGAACGTTTGCGTGTACCATTGTCGTCGCGCATAACAAGCGATCGGTAGACATTGCGGAAAATTCTAAATCGGCATCTTATTCTCGCCAAAGCAATTTAAATGAGCGCATAGAGACCCAGCAAGTATCGTTCATACGCGAACGTAATGCTATCGCCGACAAATTTTTCCGCTATTTCTATGTAAAACCGCGCGCGGGGTTTTCTCTTACATTGAATTTTTACAGTACGAGAACTACAGAAAAGAATGACATATATGCAATTTGTAGAAAGGACAGGGAAAATCCTCTTTTAAAGTATCTTCAAAATAAAACTTGAACTTTGTCAGAACTTAAAAAAACTCTAAAACAACATTTATTTTGAGACTTGGAAAATTGTTTTACGTCTTTTGAATATATCGCACACGTTTTTTTTTTTAATAAACTATTGTGTGCGAATTTCAAAGAAATATATCATTTATACAGAAATATATCACTTAATAAAATGAGGAGTGTGTAGGAAGGTAAGCACGTGTCGCAAAGCGGTGTAAATCCGCGGACGAAATTCTATTTCGCGAATCGGAAACGCGAGGGCGAGTGTTCGCGCCGGCAAACTCACATAGGGGATTGTTCGCCCCTCGGTGTGCAGATGGCGGCTCTTGGTCGGTATCCGGGACCTTCAGCCCCGCCCAGGTGATTTAAACGACGACCTTTCCAGCGCCGACCTACGCGCGCTGCACCGGATGAGTTCAGGGGAGAGGGATGGTCGCGAAATTCCCGAGGGGGTGAATGACTGAACGGGCGGCATGTCTGCATCTGTTACACGCGACCGTGTTTTCGTCCTCGCGCAAAACGCGTTTCATTTCGATTCATTAACGTCGCGTGTAGCTTAAAATTTCAAGAAAGAAAAAGTGTCGCAAAAGATCGAAGAAACGATACAATACAGAGTGGAAATATATACGATAATATCAATAGAGAGTTTGGATTGAAGCACCGCGTTGTATGAAAATAGAGCGAATATTTCTCTTTAATAAAATGAACGGCTATCGAGTTGGCATACGCAATCCAATTCGATGCGATCGAGTTATCGCGATATAATCGGCAAAAAATTAATGCTTTGGAACTTTTCAAAGTAAATTTCAATAAACACAAATTTTTGATAATTTCAAAATTTTGAAAAACAAAATTAAGAAGATTTCTTTATTGCGGAGACGAAGGAAAATTTCTGTAAGAAAATACAGTTACAATTTCGATGTTACAACGGATGGAGAAAGAAACAACAGAATACCGGCAAATTAGAATCCTTGTATTCCAGTCTAATAACTTGACAAATTACGAGCGAAGTGAACTTTGAAGTCCCGACAAAGATTTGCCAGAGCCTCCTTGGAACGATCTAAGGAAAAGAAGCGCTGCTCTCTATATAGAACATTGGCTTGCTGCTGGCGCACAACCGCAGACACGAGGCGCGCGCGGTGTGCGACGGTAATGGGTGAAAAGTTCAACAGACAGATTTGCATCGGAATTACATCGCATAAAGCCGCGCCCCGGTGCGACTCGGTCGCAATGGGCGCAACCGCATTAAATACTGTCCAGAATTTCCGCTTTCCTCTCGCGTTCTTCCTTACCCTACCCAACTTACGTACCTTACCTACCTACCCTATCCCCTAGCTATCCGCTCTCGCCTCGGTACGCCTCAGGGCCACGTCAGACGAGTTCATCTTCCACTTTGACCGAAGTTCGGTCCTTCTCGCTTTGAGCGGCACGAGAAGCAAAACGATTATGAGCTTACTTGCGCGACTAGCAGTCGGGATTGGCGACTTAACAAGGACTAATACACGTAAGAGACGTAATCTTCGCAGCAGAAAGGGACAGAGAGGATAAATATAAATACGCGAGGCTTAAGTCGACAAAACGCAACGTTGCGCATAATTGATAATTATAATATCAGGTATATATATATATATATATTGCATTTTGAAGATTTGTAGTTGGCTTTATCGCGTTTACGATCTTCTGCAAGAAATTTCTGAACCTTGCTTGATGAATAACGCGAGATAAAATCGACGGTAATTGCATCGATTAAATTGGATTTTTTGAGAAAACAATGTGTTGATTTTCATAAAAAATTTAAAAACTAATTTAAATACCAAGTAACAACGAGAGATGATGCAAGAAAAATCTTTTTTTAGTTTTTCTTAAAGCGGTACTTGAACGTCGAAGTTTTTGTGGCAAATTTTTATTTCTTCTCGACGGGACAAATTGGATCTCGTCGCCTAGCATTGAACTTTTTTATTATCGCGCGCAAATTGGCTCTGATATGTTGAAATGCACATACACCCTTCTTTTTTTTTTTCTCTCTCTCTCTCTCTGTCTTCTCGTTGTACATGTGCCTACACGTACGTACAGCACACGTGTGTACATGTACGTTACCCCGGAAATCGATTAACCCGATTCCGTGCAACGTCGTGCATCGCGAGTTAACGTCGACCATCTAGCCATCTACCTTGCCAGCCACGTACGAAGACATTCCGCAAGCCGCCTTCTGCCGCGCCCCATCAGGCTCTCAGCAGAGCGTGTACGTTTCGTATATCGCGCGGGGCCAAAGTGTACGGTAAGCATTTATTCCGTCGCCAATTCAGAAACGAGCGAGATCGAATACTTTCCGAAGGCGCGCGACCGGATCGGGGGTTATTATCATCCGAGAAAATTGCCGCATCTGGGGGCAAAAAAAAAAAAAAAGAAAAAAAAAAATAAAGAGCCGCAGGAAAAAGGAAGCGCCTAGATATCTCGGGATTCGCGCGCGCGTTCCCGATGTGTCGCGGAAGCGGAATACACGCGCGACGCGTGTGACGTGACCGCTCAGTTTCCGACCGCGACTCTACGTGCTCGATATATCGGGCGCGAAAATGCCTCCGGCAAATAGTTTTTTTTTTTTTTTTTTTTTTTACATTATTCGATTAATACTGCTCGTATAACCAACGGTAATACGAACAACCGTAAAATGGAGAAAGTTCCGAATATTAATATCACGCCGTTGAATTTTTCATCCCGCTCGTTTGCGATTATATATATTTGCATTTGATTTTTGTCGTCGTTTTTTGTGCTCGCCGACGCTCGAATGTTGTTATCGATGCCAATTTGTTTGCGAAAAATTATGCGCGCGGGGTTTGAATTGACGCGTAGAGTTTGAATGCAACGACGGATCTCTTTTCAACGTACACCTTTGGAATTTGCGTGTACGTGTAGTAAAAGATACAACAAAAGACCTCGATCTGATGTGTGTATGAAAATTTCTGTAAAAAAAAACAACAACTCTTATCAGTGTGACAAATATAATAGTTTTCCTTTTTATTTCAAATACAATTTTTCATCACGCGCAAAGGCTTTGAAAACTCTTTTAAATCTTTGCTGTACGCAAAAAACTCGAGTGAAACTCTGCTGGATGCAAAGAAAAAATCAAATTCAACTTCTTTCAATGGTCGCGCTTCACTTCCAGGATGTAGAAATTAACTTGTTCGCGTACAGGACAGCCGGAAGAACTGCATTATTCGTCACGACGACTCTCCGTCGCTTCCTTCTCGCCCTCGATTCGGCCATCCCCAAGAAAAGTCTGGCATCGACCATTATTATTCGCGATTGCCGCCAACTCGAATCGGTCCAGACAGCCGGACAATCGATTGTGGCGGACGATTTTTCGTGGTGTCTCGCGGAAGATCCTATTACTGGTGTCTCGGCCGGTCAAGATAGACGACCGAGAGGTTAATCGGGTTACACAATGAGATTACCACGGACGTGTGCCTTTTTTTTTGTTAAGAGAAAGCCAGATTTAAGAAAAGTACACGTCGTTTATATATTTTTACATACGTTTGCAATTAATGCTCACTTTTTCTGTGTTTCTTTTTCCGAACAAAATTAATTTTTTCCAGACATTAAAAGTGTAAGACGTTACGTGGTGGGGGCAGAGCAATCTGGAAAATCTGAACACCCTGAAATTGACAGAATCGATAACTTCGCGTTAATTAATACTGGAAAAAGTTCTCCCTTTCAGGCTCTTTTCAGCCCGGATCGGAATGTAATTAGTTTCCGGGCATCAACGAAAACGCTCGTGACGCTCAATTCTCGCGGCGGAAAAAAAAAATTCGGCTTCTATTCTCTCGATAAAGTAAAAGTTGCGACAATGATGATCAACATTATTAATCGACGGGGGGTCGCGCAACTTCGATCTCGCGAAAAAGCCGTGAAACTTTAATTTCAATTCGAAACTCGGCAACTGCTCTCATGAAAAAGCGCAAACTTTCTCTTTTAGATCCGATCTTTTTTTTTTTTCCTATCGGAATATCAGATGCCGTTTGATATTGCCTTTTATGACTAATTTGCAGTGGCGCTATAAAATTTATATCGGGGTTCGTTAAAGAAATATACGGGCTACCCGTAGAGAGAACGACATCGCCGCTGCGTTAACCGTAAAGGGGCGCATCACCGTGGCTCTTATATCTGTGAGCGAACCGGAAATATTCGTTCAGTCGAGTATTCGCGAGTTTTGTGCAAAAGTTCCGTCGATTTGATGATAAATTTTCAGCGAACTAGAATGTATAAGTAATTGCGAATTAAAGTACACGTTATATAAATAATTTTTTTTTTCAAGCGAGCGCCTAATAGTTGGTACTTAAATTCTCACACGTGATGTCATCGATGTTACTTCACGCATCAGAGCGATTGAAAACTCAAGTTGGATGAACATCACTGAGCCGCAACCGATATTACCTGTCCCGGGTACGCCCTTCTCTTTTCTCACGTATCTCCTGAAAAAGTCACGTCAGTGGATCCGGGGTCACTTCAATTCCCTTCTGCTTTCCCTCCAACTCTCTCACATGGTTTTTCTTGAACTTTTTTCGGATTTGCGCGGCGTTACCGAAGAGTGATTTCCCGATTTGTTCGACCGGCGCCTTCTTCGAGAATTCGCTTTTCATTTCCGCAGCGTAACGAGTCTATATTTTTCGACGTACTCTTCTTCCCATCAACCCCCTTCGTACAGATTCTCCTTAGCACGTCCCAGGTGCGCACTCCGCCAAATTAGCTTTGTCAGCTCTTAACCGGTTATGTAGCGCTACGTACACCCTTGTCGGATCTTCGGTAAAAGTGTACGACTTGATTCCCTCGCCATGGATCGATCTTGGGGAATTGGGGTCGAACAACGGAGCTGGTAGATTTTGTCTTTGTCCGGATCGTCTTCGTTTTTTTTTTTTTTTTGGAGGAGAACCAAAACCGACGCTCGCGACATTAGTTTCCGCGTGATTTAATTTATTCTCGCGTTGCTGAATTTTATTTTCGGACGATCTTTTCGGAGAAATGAAATTACGCGATGAGTCAAAACTTCTAATGAAAGTTCGAATGTTTTTTCTTGCAAAAAGAATGCGTTCTATAAATTACCGAAAGAAACACTTCAATCGTAAATGTTTGAGATATATCTTTTTCGCGAGCTCGTGCATCTCTTGCACGACGCTTCTTCTTTTCTTGCTCGATCAGACTCATTGAGAAACGCGCATTTCTTCCGCTTCCGGGTCTAGCCAGCTACTGCAATCGCAATTTAAAGTTGTTCGGTTTAAAAAGATCTTTTCAGAGCAAGGTCTTCTTTTTTCCGACCGAAGAAGAAGACGCGCGTTCGTGCGAAAGACGTGAGAACGTCAAAATCTTTGATATCACTGCTCTAAGAAAACGATAAATAGCGCACTTAACTTATTGAGTCGGAATTATTCAATCGGTGTCTTTTGAGTCCGTTTTCTCTGAGAACTACGAAAGTTCTCTTATTAACCAGACAAGTTTGATTGGAACGTTATAAATATCTCGAAAAAATTTTCAATGCAGTAATATAATCTCATTGCAAATGTTAAAAATCTTAATTAGAAGGAAAAGAATTAAAAGGGTGAGTAATTGATACATTACTGCTTTTGGCTATTATTTTTTCTGATCTTTATAAACATCTCTTCCAAATATTTATATATATTTTTACACATATTTATATATATTTATACATTCAATAAAAACGCACTATGTGTCTTGGCATACATTTAAAAAGTTGAAGCGGTAGATTGTCGCATATTTTTCTCCGAAGAAACGTCTTGCTTGAAATGTTTACAGAATAGTATATACAAAAGATGATACAAAGATATAAGATATTCCGCGTATTTGTATAGCAAGATAGAGTAGGTTTTATGTGGACATTGTATGTATATTTTTATAAGGAACACATCTTGATTGACTTAGAACGATTAAGCGTCGATTAATTAACGCTGATTACAATTTTAGAAAATGGCACATGCACATTCCGCGATATCATTTAATGAAATTTTTCGACGTTCTTTTTCAGATTAGACGATATATTTTTACAACATATTCACGCACACATAGTCTTTTTGTGTGTTTTTTTTATCTATAGCAAAATAATTACAATGATTTGCATCCGACACACACACACACACACACACAAAAATTGACCGTTTATTGGTACGTTTTATTACTTACAAAATATAGTTTGTGACAAAATAATTTTGTCACAAATATAAATCTTCATCAGTTACACAAATATATTTGCATCATATAATTCTATTCTTTCTGTCTCTTACCGGTGGTCGTTCAAGATAATTCTTAGGTTTTACGTATACATATAATTCAATATATTATTATATATATATATATATTTTTATATTAAATTTAAAAACGGAATAGTAATCGTTGTACTGTCAGTGATTTAAAGACTAGACTTTGGTGCGATTCGAGTTCGCGAGATATGATCGTCAATTATATAGTTTAGTTTTTATCACATCCGCATAACTACAGATTATTCGTTACGTCACACTTGCTGACGAAAGTTAAGAAACAAAATAATATTTTTTAATCGCTGACCAATAAAATAATGTCGCACATTATTTCTGAAGTCATTTTCGAACAAATTGAATTTACTTTCATCACTTTGCAGAAGTTTTGACTCGCACACAGTAATGTATATATATTCGTACACCAAAGTTCTTCAATAACTACTGTGTTTCTCAACTTTTGTCAGTATATAGTTCTTCTCAATATTATTCTTACCTATAGATATGTTGTACTTATACATCTGGTTTATTTTTCTCGATCGACTGAGCAGTTCTCGTCGGTTTGGGAGTTATAAACGGTTTGCTTCTCTAAAAGCACAAGTTTTGCACAGTTTAGATACACACATACTCGTGACTATGTATCAAGAGATGACAGAATAGTAATATATTCAGAAATTGTTTTAAGAAAAAGAATACCTTTTCATATCACACACACACACACACACGCGCGCGCGCGGAAATTGAATAGAAAGAAAGAAGATGCGCGTAAATCCTATAAATATCCTCGAGAAACACACTTACTCTGCAGTAATAAATTTCTTCTTTTTCGTGATTTTGCATATGCCGCTGCAGGTTACCTTGGCGGCTGAAAGCGCGCCCACATACTTGACAGTTATGCGATACCGAAGACAAGTGCATTTTCAAATCGCACTTTAAATCTCGAGCTGTCTCGAAAGACCGGTTACAAATCTGGAAAAAAAAATTTTAAATCCATCTATATATTTAGATGTACAATGTATATAGTCGCATACATATATAGTGTATTACTTTTCTAAGTGTTTTTAAAAAAAATACATATATATATACAACAGAAAAATAGTTTACACCGCATGTATAGCTTCTGTTTTTATGAGGGTCGCTTTGTTTCCTCGAATTGTTTTTGTTAGTTTGTTTGCAATCACCACACATAGATTTGTTCGGCACTCGTTTTGTTGTCTTACATTTTTTTCCACAAATCTTGCATATTACAGTGCGTCGCGCTATTATAATTAACGGGAAGGGTCTGCTTCTCTAAAAAAAAAAAAAAAAAAAAAAACAGACAACACGTTTCTTAGATATGATTGTATATATGAATGTACAATACATCTTGTACATATAAATATTTTGTGGAGAGAAAGACACTTACTCTGCAATAATAAATTAGATGATTTTTATTATGCTGCTTTAGGTCGTATTTGAATCTGAAACCCATTCCACATTTCTTACATCTGTGCGGCTTTGGAGCTGCATGTCTCAGGAAATGCATTTGCAGGCAGTGTTTCGTCACGTAGCCTTTCCCGCATTTGTCGCAGTTATACGGTTTCGTGCTCGAATGATTTTTTTCATGCACTTGCTGAACCATTTTGGTTTTGAATGCTTTTCCGCATATATTACATTTATACGGTCTCAAAGGTGAATGACGTATCAAGTGCATCTTCAGGTTGTGCTTGAGTGTAAAACCCTTTCCGCATAAGTCACAGTAAAACGGTCTCGAATAGAAGTGAGTTATCTGATGCGTTCGTAAGGCTCTCTTCTCCTTGAACACTTTTTTACATTCTATACATTTATGCGGTCTCAAATTTGGACAACAAGACACGTGCGGCTTAAGCTTGGCTTCGGTCTCGAAACTTTTTCCACATTTGCATTTGAACGGATACGCGGACGGATGAGTTCTTTCATGCTTCACCAAGCAGTCTTTGGTCTTGTAACTCTTTTCGCACTCCCTACATTTGTACTTCCTCAAAGATGTGTGTCTCGCCAAATGATATTGCAGTTTGTACTTGGCCATGAAGCCTTTTCCGCACTTGTCGCAGATGAACGTTTTTGAAGACACATGAAGTTCATTGTGCTGGGCCAGATTGTCCTTGGTCTTGAAACTTTTTCCGCAATCCTTACATGTGTGCGGTCTCAAAGACGAATGAAATACAGAATGCCGTCTCAGTTTGTGCTTGTCCTTGAAACATCGTCCGCACTTGTCACAGGCAAACGGCTTCAAGTTCAAATGAATTTTTTGATGCACGTACAGATTGTGCCTGGTCACAAAACCTTTGCCGCATTTGTCACAGGTGAACGGTTTTTTACTCAAATGACTTTTCTCGTGCACTTGCAGGACATGCTTGGATTTGAAATTCTTTCCGCATGAATCGCATTTAAACGGTCTAGCTGTTGAATGACTTACCAAATGCTCTTGCAGATGGTAGTTGCTTATAAAACCTTTTCCACATGTCTCGCAGACGTACGGTTTCTCAGTTAAATGAATTTTTGAATGCATTTGCAACGTGTGTTTGGTCTTGAAGTTTTTTCCACATTTCTCGCATTTATACGGTCTTGTAGGCGAGTGAGCGCTCGTATGGTAACGTAAAGCGGAAGATGATGTGAAAGACCTTCCACACATCTTGAAAGAAATATAGTAAATTTTATTATATCTATTTGCGGTATAGAGAAAGAGAGAGAGAGAGAGTTATAACATATTTATTATATTTTTTTAAACATCTTCGAAGACGAATGAGAAAAACAGCTTACTTTACAAGAATAACGGGGAATATATTTATTAATGCGCTTTTTCTTATGCTTTTCAATTTTAGGATTATCACATGCACACGTATTCCTCGAACTGTTCTTGGATGTCTTAGATTTTCCACAAACAGTACATTCTATAGATATCGAACTGATGTGCAATATATTCTCGGTCTCACTCATTTTTTTGTTTTGTGTTTTTCTATCACAATAGAAAGAAGAAAAAAATTTAAAACTTTGTTCTCGAGATCCTTTATGATGGAGGTATCAACGGTCTTATGTATTTTAAAATTATACGCTTACAGCATAGTGCGTATAATAAATATTTTATAATATACATTATATTTGCAACTTATGTCAAACACGCGTATATTTATACGCAATAACTATAAGTATGAGCATGGTCATTTTAAGAAGGCAAATGTGTTATCGCAACAAACCGAACAATTAAATGTCTGAAAAAAACTTTTATACAAGAAAAATGAATGATCGTCGAAAAATCGAAAATGTCTGAAGATTCTTTTCGATCGCTATCAGCAGAACGAGACAATTACTTTTTTAATTTAAATGTGTGTTAATTTATATTATAGCTTCTAATTCGATGAACGTATTTCTTATTACTTATGAAATATTTTATTATATAAAAATTTTATAGTAGATACATAAATCACTTATATATGTATTTTTGTATTTTTATCGTATAAGTTATATTCTTTCTGTTATTCACATATACATCTCGTGCACTCAAGGCGAATAATATATGTTTTATATACGCGTCCACATAAACATATTGGATACATAATAGCTGCGTTTCGATATTCACACCGCTTGTTTTAGTAATGAAAATTTATAGTACACGTAACTACAGAAAATCTATAGTAAACTACAGATTTCCAGTATATTGAAAGTAGTAATATTGAAATTACAAAAAGAAAAGCTAATCCTCTTCTTTTAAATACTTGAGGAAAAATATATATATATCTTCTGTACTACAAAAACAATTAATGTGAAAAAATAACTGAGAAACTTTTATACATTATAAAAACCTCTATCCATTATAAAATCTTTTTTGCAAAAGAACTGACGTTAGAAAGGAGTGCCATGTACTTTGAATGACTAGCTTCATGAGAAAAACGGATTTGCGTAGTAGGAGCACGTACGCTAGCAGTACCCCTGGCGTAGGCTTTCTGTCATACATACCAGCGCGAAGGGTGGACGTTACGTATCGTTTGTCTTTGTTTATCTAAGCTCGTCGAAATCGATAATGGCACTTGTGTGTCGATTTGGTGTAATAGTCACTACTTTGTTTTAGTTCCCTCTAAATAAGGGCCCATGATAATGTGATATACACACATACACTTGTAATATGTGTGTAGGAAATAAGCAATATCCCATATAAGTTATATTTTTATTATTATCTATAAAGTACATACACCTAACCTCAAATTCACAAATCTATGTCTTTTTTATTTGCGGAAGGTCGCATGTTATTTAATTTTTAACATACGACACATCCACCTCCGCTAGTTCATAAACACGTGGTTAGCAACAAGAAAAGAAACTAAGGAAACACGTGACATTTGGTGACACTATCGTCAGAGTTGTTAAATAGCGTGTGAGGTCACTGTTAGGAACTGGGACGCCGTTTTCACGCATGTGCCTCAGCTGCAGAGCAATTGCAACAAAGTAATATGTTTTGGGAGTCAAACGTTTGGCTCCTACAAAGATAATATTGACCGTGTTCAGCAGAAATATTGCTGAATTGTTGTCTTGTCAACGCTCGGCGTTGATTTGTCGGTTCTAATAGTAAGAGCCAATCACGTTCGATTGCTACAAAACGACTTTTGTTTTGCTACGTTGTTACGGCAGAAATAAGCAATAGAAATGTGTTTGATATACGATCATTTGTGTGTCAAATATATAAAATTAAAATAGATACACTAACGAGTGGAAAATTTATGTAATCGCATATTTTTCTCCATAAATTAAACAACAATTTGTAAAATAACATAGTCGGGCACCTTCTATTTTATTCGTACTAGATACTTTACTGACGCAGAGCCGTTGGCGCGCATGGGCGAAAATACACGACGCCTCACTTCTCAATATTTATCTGCTACGGTTTTTTTCCGTTTGGCAAAGATTTGATTGACTGTCGGATAAAGTTTTCTAGAGTTCTTTATTTGACAACCAATCAGATTTTTGTCGAACGGAAAAAAAACGCAGCAATTAAATCTTAGTCTAATCTCGAGTGCTGCGTGCGCATCGCGAATATCTGCGATCATGCGGCAATAAATGAGAAATTGTAAATATTGCACTGATTTTGTGATTATTATTTATATCAATCATTGAACTATAAATATGGTACATATACGCGTACATGTATGTATACATGTGCGTGTATATATTACATTTCTTATAAAACAATCGATAAATGATAAACCTAAATATGTTAAAATATAAAAATTAAAATCGTTTAAAATTATATAAAACATCAAAATTATTCAAAATTGTTTGCTATATAATTAAATAGATTTTTCTTTTTTATATTAGGCTAACCGATAACTTTGCGATTCCAGTTATCGACTTGATGTGCGGTCGAAACTCAGCGGTTTCACACTTTCGTGTTTCACACGTCGCAGTGAACACGTCGAAGTGAGTTGTAAAGCCTTTTCTCGAATGATTTTTCGCACACAAATTATACTTAAAAATAATTATAAATTACTTAGTTACGTAATCGTGATTACAAAGTGACTGAAAGAGCAAATCTGAATATATAACGTAAAAAAAAATCAAGACACTATAAGGTAAGTCAATAAAAATTTCAAAATTTCATAGTTCTCATGTAAAAGAATAAAAAGTTTTTTAAATTAAAATTTCTAGATGTTGTTACATATTAAATAGGTTTTAAAAAATTTTTACATTTTACAAAATTTTAACAAAATTAATTATACTTGTAGGAAGTTGGAATCTCTCTGGACGACATAATTGTTGTTTTATATATGCAAAAAAATTATTATAATTTTGATCTGGAGATCGATCAAAAACCAACAAATCTCTTCACATTTGAATGCACTGCCTCTGATGATATTTCTGTACCTCGATGACTTCTATCATCAATAAACTTGCGTAAGATAACAAAGCACATAAGTCACTGATCTTAAAACCACGTGTGTTTCGATAATTCACATTGCACACGATCATTCTTTAAAGTTACTTTTTAAAACAATAATATACCTTTAATAGAAAATATTATTAGAATTGTTTAAATTCAAATAGAAAATTTTAGAGGCAAATGCGAGCCAATACACATTAACATAATATAAAAACTACTTACTGATTTCGTCTCGCGAAGATTTTTATTCATAAAAAAGATTTTCATACACGAAAGAAGATTCATCGCTTTTGCCTAAAAAATTTTCTAATCTTCTTTCTGTTTCACTTTGTGCGAAAGCGTCTTCTTTTATATTACCTCAACATTCTGGACATATTAATTAAATTTAGAGAGAGAAAGAAAGAGAGAGAGAGAGAGAGAGAAGCATCGTGAAAGGTAAATTACAGCGAAAGGATTCAAAGTTGCAGGCTTGCATTCTCGTTTTGAACTGGGTGCCTTGGGTGGTGGCAGCGCCGAAAATGGTGTCGGAATTATTTGCCGGACCGTAATCAAAGCGTTCATCACACAGAACGCCGGGCTAAGGTCCCGCAAAATGGAAGTCTTCGCGCAAAGGGCCCGGACATCGCAGACATGGGGGTTGATGGAGGAGTACGAGAACTGGCACGGTCGCGGTTTGTTTAAACGAAATGACGCGAGGTTCGCCAGATATACGCGGCTAGGAAATGCAATTTCTCTCCGAACTCGCCGGCGGGACCACAATCAAGCCGACGATGCGCATCTCTTCTCCGCGCGGCATTTTCGACCCGTCTCTTTCGCCAATGAAGTCGGTTCTCCTTGTCGTTCTGCTCCCGTGTACAAAATCTATTTGCTTGTTTGTCAAACAAGAATAAAAATAAAGATTGAAACCGTGACAATCTTCTTCCGTTTTTTTTTTTTTTTTATTTGTTTAAATAATGATGATGTCTTTCTACTAATTGATGAATTTTTATCATACTCGTGTCTCGCTTCTAAATGACGACTAAATTCGTCCACTTGAGAAAATATTGTAATTGAATGCAAAAATTGAACGGGTAATGTTAAAAATTGAAACTGATGATCTTTCTCGCGGTAGTTTTGTCGACCAAAAACTCTTCTTTCCAGAGTCCATTAATCAGAATTTGTTAGTTAATTTAAGGTCGCGACTAGTGCAAAATGGTGTATACCTATATAGGAATTGTTCCTTTATGAGCGATGTGCACTCGATCTCTTTCTCTCTTATCGTGAATTTTCTAAGACAAAGAAATTTTCAAAGAATCTACCGCGTGAAAAGAAAATGAGGTCGCGTTATATCTTTCACGATTATTCGCGTTTCTCTTCTTTGTGTTCAAGTTTTTTTTTTTTTTGTTTTTTACGTTTGCACAAAATTATTTGTCCTCCTTTCTTGCAGAATCCTCGCGATTCTTTGTGTTGTCGCGAGCGCGATGGAAATGCGGATGACGGATATGGTGCAGCGTCACGTGAGAAGCTTGTCTTTTCCCGACGACAGCAGAATGGGGGTTAGAAACTTTTAATTGAAACACTATTATATATGGACGACGCAATTTGTAATTATAATATATACAGAATTATTTTTCCACATATCTTTTTTTTTTTATCTCAACTAATAAATAACTCACTTGCGCGCGCAGGCACACACATTTCTTTGGTGCCGTTTCGAATGCGAGATTTAGCAATAACTCCATTTTCCGAATTTAATACGTCGGTCGATAAATACAATTCAATTAGCGAAGCGCGCGGAGCATTCGGCGGATTAATGAATTATGTACGAGACTATCGGATGCGTTTTTTTTTTTTTTTTGTGAAAAAAGCTTCTCGCGGAATATGGCGTCGCGTACGATATCGGCTAAGAGAGTGAACGAGCACAATTTAAATTATATCCGCGTCGCTCTTATCTCTACTCACGTTAATTAGCGGACTTGATCGATTACATCAATAGTCTTTAATTTCATTCAGCGCGGAATTGTTTTTTCATGCGCTCTCTTTTCAATCAAAATTTTGTTACACGCACAAATTTTTGTTGATTTTTTTCTGTCTCGACAATATGCAATTAGGTTTTGCAACGCGCAATTGTATATATATATGTATATTTGTTCACGCAACTTGTTGTTATATTTTTAATCATATGAGTGATGTACACATTTTTACGACAGCTTTGACTGAAATTTCTCCGAGTCTCTGCCTTCTCGCTATTCACGTCTCACTGAAATTCGGGAGAAGATTATTCTATTCCGTGCCCCATTTTATATTCACGCTTACATCTCGGCACACGGACGTTCTCTCTCGCGATACGCTATCGCGAACGTAAGTACATTTTCCACGTCGCGTTGCGGTAAAGTCTCTTAACGCCCGTAGACATTTCCTGCTCCACTCTCGGTGGTGCTTCGACTCAGTTTCAGGCTCGTTAGCTACGCCTCCGTCGCGTTAGATGAAAGAAACTCGTCGTTATTGCGTGCTCTCAGCTGCCATTATCGCGCCCGCGGAGTTGTGCGCCGCGCGGATTTTTGTCCCCGGTATCCATATTTAACAAGGGAAAGTTTTCAGACCGAACTTTTGTTCTTATCCGGAAGATTAATCACGCGAGACGCGACTTCGTCATTACGCGTTTCTCCCTCCCCCTCCCCCCGAGTTTTCCGATGCGGCCCCGGAAAACGCGGGGGGGTTTTTCCCGTCGCGAGGACGTAACGAAACACACGCTCGTGAAATAATATCGCGCGGCATATCGAAAACGCGATTTCCGTATCCGAGAAGGA
Organism: Pseudomyrmex gracilis; assembly: GCF_002006095.1. Classification (NCBI taxonomy): domain Eukaryota; kingdom Metazoa; phylum Arthropoda; class Insecta; order Hymenoptera; family Formicidae; genus Pseudomyrmex; species Pseudomyrmex gracilis. Next base: position 63,815 of record NW_018020733.1, read on the forward strand.
GAGCGAAAAGAAGCGAAACGCGGGATACGTTATGGGAATAAATTGTTTTTTTTTTCAATTCGATATTTTGACGAAATCAAAAGATACAGATCGCGTCTTCCAATCAATTGTTTGCGGGATATATCTTCGTTCTTTCAGTTGTTCTTCGCTCTCGCCGTGCCTCTGGACGATCCGACGTCGACGATGTCGGTGGCTTTGTTTCTGGAGGCGGAATATAAGTTGCCATCGGATGTGACGGAAATCGAATTGGCAAACGGAGATAGCGAGGACAGAGTCAAGAGAAACAACGATCGGCGAAGAACTATAGATCGCGGCACGGTCTACGCCATGTTGGAGTCCAAATTTGAATCGTCGGTATAACTTACGGATGTGACATAAGTATAATAAGCACGAACGCTTTTTATTTTCCTGCGGGACTTTGATCAAAAGAACGCGAGTAAATTTTTTTTCCGTCCTAATGTTTTTCTAATTTGCGTCGCACATATTGTGACGAATAATATCGTAATAACAAACAGCTACCTAAAACGTTTCGAATGAGGAATAACAAATTTGCTTGATGTGACGCTTTGATTTACGCGGGATTCGCAATTTAACAAGTATTGTAAACAATAATAGTTTGCGGTCGTCGAGTGTAAACTCCTCCTCATCGAGATTTGTTTAGAGAAGACCTCGGGAGATTCTCGATTCTCCTGATAGCGCCGGTTCGCACTTGAGGGTCCGCACTTTCGTGAACTTTCGCTTGCGCAAAGTTATGCATACGAATTCCCCGACCCGATATGCAAATCTCATAGTACACGTGTCGGGACGCTTATCAATAGAGGCTATTACCTCCGAGACCGAGATTATATTCAATGCAATTCTTGACGAGATAATCAGCCGCGTCTTGTTCGGAAATTTGCCTTTATTTACATTAACATTGCAACTACATCGGAAAGAGCAGGATCATAATTTTCATTTCAAAGAGAGAAAAAAACAAATCGCTTTTATTTGCGTTTTACCTATTGTCGTGACGTCAAAACAATTATATTTTAATTTTGCGCTAATTACCGATGCTCTGCATTGTTTTTTTTTTTTTCAAATTGCTATTGTTATCACTTTGCAAAGAAGCGAACGCGATGTATTCTCTCCAATCGCGTCGGTAATCTAATTATCATCGCCTATGTTGATTGTATTTAACGATTGCGAGCGCAATTCATCTTATCTTCGCGATGAAGATTGATTTGCGCTCTTCGTAATTTCGTTCCGGCTGTCGCTGAATCCCCTAAACAGGATTCCTTCTTCAATAAGCTCAACATCCGCGCGCTCCAACTGATCCGTGTACGCGTATCTTGACGCGTACACACGGATGCAGAATTGTTTCGCTCTGTTATTTATTATTTATTCTCGTTACATTTTATTCTGCAAGATGACGTGTACATCTTGCAATTTCGTCGCCGAGTTTTGTGACTCGGTTGTTTACGACGAGCGAAAAGATTCAGCGCTTATCACGGGAACGCGCTCCTGTAAATGCCGAGCGCACGAGGACGCGATCGATGCATCGGGCTGTACACGGGAGTGGCCGTCGGTGAGACGCATGACATTTAAATCGAATCCGACAAGTACGAGAAATTTGCATATTGGCGTCTACGCTTAGCTGGTTAGTGCATATCGGATTCCACAGCATATGCTGATGGGGAGACGTTGGGAGGCTTTCGCAGTCGCTTAACGTTGAATCGCTTTTAGCCTTTGATGTCTTGAATAGAAAATGAGTAGCGAAAATTGATGATAAACGTGAATAATTTTGACATGCTCGTTTTAATTTGTTAAACGCTTCATATAAGTTATCTGTCTATAAGCAAGTTTCAAGTTTCGCGAGAAACTGACAACTTAATAATCGTCTAACGCATCTCTTTCCTATTATTTTTCTCTTTTTTTTTTGCACTACAACCATCTCTTTATTTGTTTCCATTTTTATTGCGATATTACTTTTTTTTTTTTTTTTGGTCACTCGCGCGACAGGACTTTTGCATTTGGCTTAAAGAACTTCTTGACGATGTCCATTGTCGGCGACACTTAAAGATCGGCGAGACATTTCTTTCCGCAAACTCAATCCAATTTCACCCTCATTCGTCACTCTTCGCATTACTTTCGGGGAAGAGAAAAACGTCAACCGTCTCGGAAGCGAGTGTGATATAACGTGTGTCTGTGTACACACCTTTACACACACAAATATATATATATATATATTTGATGAATAACCGGAGATAATCTATTATATACTTACACGCTCCGATTAAACGAAGACGTGCGGAGAGTATCGAAAACAGATCTTCACGTGACAGACATACTAATAAATAATAAAACCCACACAATACAGTCCAACTTTGTGACACATGATATAGTCCTACTTACTACACTTACAATTCGCGTCGTATAATCTTTATCTCAAAATTTTTATCTTAAAGGTAATTTTATTTTTAATTACGCGAATGTCAAAAATTCTCAAAACGACCTGGCAATCGATTACCGAGTGTTTCTCCGATCGCTTTCCGTGTCGGACACACTTTATCCTGTCGTTGGAATTACTCTTTGCGCACGTTGCGCGCGGCCGCTCAAGTTTTTCAAGTAGCTGTCAAAAGTGTTCTAAACGACCGAACTTTCCGCGGTATGTACACACACACACACACACACACACACACATGTCGTACGTACATACATACATACATACGACGTGGCAGACACTTCCTGTCCGCGACACGATTGTTCTCGGCGAGCACCTCATTTGTCTCGCCAAACATCATTCATCGCGCGTGGGGACGATGACGGAACATTTGCTCTATTGCTTCAGGATGGGCTATTCGGGACGTCAGTGTCTCCTTAGATCTATATGTGAGACCAAGCGACGAGCCGTTCACGTCCACAACGGGCTCCTTGGCGATCTGTTACATATCGTATTCACGTGAGTCATCCTTCAAAATCCTCTCGATGTATCTCAGCCTTCTTTTTTTTTGTTTTACGCGCGAGAAAACAAAATATCAATTTTTTAAATTCAACAAAAGTAACATCTTTTCTCTTGCTTGTATACTTTAAAAAATGCACGATTTTTCACCGTTCAAGAAACATCCGCTTTCTGCTTACGTCATATTCGTGTTATTTATTTACAAACAAAAAAAAAGAAACATATCTTTGATGAATTTGGAATAAATTATTTTTATTGAAAAGTTCGGCGGAGAGAAGTTCCTCGCCCAATTTTTTCAACGAAAAAGATGTTTGTTGGATCAAGAGATGCAGAACTTTTATTAGACGTTTTTATTTGATCAACACTCGTTGAAAAAAAAACTCGCGTAAAAATTTTTTTTCCGCAGACCGAGCACGTCTATGCCCGAAGAAGATCTTCGCCGGGAGTATATCGATGCGGAGAACGTGAATGAGACGGACGAATGTCTGGCAGCGTACTCCTCTTGCGAACTCAACATTTACGACTTCATAACTTTTTCAGAACCATGAACTTTTTTTTTCTTCCCACGCGTTGTGTGTATACGCTTATAGAAATATTTCTTCTCTAAAGGCGCATTCACGCGAAAGAGCAACTCTATTTTTGAAGCGAGAAACTTGAATATATACTTCCGCACACTTGCGCGTCATAAATTTCGCTTCTTCGCTGATTTGACGAAGAGACATAAATATTTTTCAGATGTATTTTTCTCAGATTCTCTGTATCGCAAACTTACTTTAAGTAAAAGAAAGGTAAGCAAAAAAAAAAAAGTTGAAAGCTTGCACACTCTCGAGCCTGAGATCTCGCGCGTCGATCTATTTTGAGGATAGGATCTCGCGCGTTGCCCGAGATGCGTCCGCAATCTTGTCGCGCAATCTCGTAACGCGAAGACGTTGTCGAAGGAGAGCGAATCGACGCGAGGGACGTCTTTGCGCGTAAACAATTCACGCGGGCGGAACAGCGTATCGCTTTTAAATCTCTAAACAGAAGCGCGGGATGAAGTTTTCTCCGCGAAGTCGATGCTATAAAATGCCCGAGCTTTATACTTTCGCGAATGTCAGAATTCCCGAGACTTCCCTCTGTCTATAGCGGGTTGTAAAATTTAGTATATTTTCGGGAACTTCGAGTATAAACTTAGAAATTTTACAGCTGACGCGGGCGCGGCTCGCGCGAACTTCCTCCGCGATGAATTTCTTTGTGAAATTTTATTCGACGAGTTATCGCTTGAATTATTGTCGAAGGACCTTTCTTGGCGAGCTTCAATGCGCGGCTTTCACGTGAAACTCTCCTCTTTCTCTCCTCTTACCTTACCCCGTGATAATTCTGAAAATGGAAAATTTAAAAACACCGACGCGAGAGAAAGTTTGACAAAGACTCCGATTTACAATTTTAATGACCTGCCTTATTGTACGTGTGTGTGGGTTGGTGAAAATGAGAGAAAGCGAAGGAGAGAATGCGAAACTTAAAGAAAGCTTTTAACATCTTGTTAAAACAACGTCTTTTCATAGAACTCGGTGCCATTTCCGACTCTTTGTGGGTTCTAGCGTAATTTCCGATTTTTGCAATATTCATTTTCAAAATAAAACGTAGTTACATAATAAAAAAAACGATGAAAGAAGTGTTAAAACTAAATATCGAGTATTACAGTTTTTGCGACGAAAATCTTTTATATCCACAATCGTAATAACTCCAACCTCACCCACGTTTTAGAGGCCAGATACGGGGGGTAAAGGTAAGGCGAAGAAATGTAGCGATAACTTTTATCCTTCGTCCATTTGAGATTTACGATCACACGGCTATTACGAGCGGAATATAGGTATATAAATACGCTCGCTCCCCGCGATAATTCGATAATACGTTTGTCGTTTTTTTTTCTTTGTGCCGGTTCCACTTGCGCACTGCGCAGAAGGCTCTCCGGTGGATATAATAAACTACGAAAATAGCCGGATATACTTCGGAAAAGACTTTCAGTTTGCTATATTGTGTCGCGCAAACTGACCTGTTTCTGCAGTCGTGTGTATTTGAGGATTAAGGATTTTATACGAGAAAGTTTTAAAGCTAAGAATTGTTGAACGAAAAACACTTTCCGAGAAAAAAGGTCATATTGACAAATTTTATATCTAGTTATATCTAGACAAGTTTACATTTATAGTTGTATCTAATTGTATTGTAAACAAATTTTGTATCTAATTATACATGAATCATATATGATGCGACTGAGACGATCTCATTGATTGCAAATCACAACTAGATACAGAATTTGTTCATACGATTTTTTTTCCTGGGCATTACGCGTACGTAATAATAGTTTATTTAAAAAAATTAGATTTATACAATTGCCTTATGCGCTAATTTAAACATGTACCGCATCTATAAATACATCTGCGAGATTGTTCGATATTCTTTTGGCGAAATGTCCTTCAATCGGACTACGTTCTCTTTGTCCAATGAATGAAAGATGACTGAGGTTTCCACACTGAGAGAGTGTGTTACGTTCGACAACACACATGGCCGGTTTCCAACAGCCCGGCGCAATTAGAGTGTTTGTTTCGCGCGAGCGGCGATACAGTAAACTGCGACGATTTTTCAGGGATCACACGAGGACTCCAATCAAGTCGAAGAGTCCCAGCGGGCATTGGGGTTGATACTTGGAGCAACTTCCATTGCGGCCAACCAGCTCGGCCTCGACAACATCTTGCGGCAGTTCCTCGTTTCTCGAAGCACTCGGGCTGAAAACATGATTCCTTACTCTATATTGAACTGCTATAAAACACTGACTCTTGACTCGTGCCCGATGTATATATAGGTACTTATGTATCGGATAATCCAATTATTTTATATATATACGAAAGTTCGGTTTTATTATCGACAAACCTACATATTTTATTCACGAAACCAATTCGTACGGAAATTCTCCCAGAGAGAAAACTAACGAGAGAAAACGAAGTAGTGTATATTTTAAATTGCGACGCGCTCTATATATACGTGCTTCCAATTTACGTAACGTCAAATATTTCAGTTCGCTTGTTAATAAAGCCCGAGTGATTAGAATTCTGTTTAAAGATGCATCACAGGGAAGAGCGCGCGCTTTGACTTCACCGAAGATCGCGGGACAATTTTTTTCCGCAAATTGGCTGAAAGCTCTCTCCTTGCGAGAGAGCGCAAGCTTGATAATGCGCCCGCACCGCGTTCGCGGATAATGAGCTGGAGGAAAGGAACCTTCCGCAATTTCGCGATTCTGTTCGTTTACCTTTCTCCCTCTCTCTCTCTCTCTCTCGCCCTCGATGTAGAGCCTTTACGGCCAAAATAAAAATAGCTTTTCGGATCTTCTTACAACAATAATCGTCATCTTTCAAGAAAAAACGATTCTCATTTTTTTTTTATGTTGTTCTTGTTGCTTTGATACGACACACGTGACGATGCGCAATCGGAATTTATTGGAATTTTATTTCGCCCTGGTTTCTTGTTCGTTTCTCTTCTGCGCTTTTTCATCTATTTCTCTCTCCCCTCGCGATCGTTTCCGGAAAAACCGAGGGTCTCTCTTCGATGAGAAATGATAAATCCTGAAAACATTGACTCGGGCGATACACAAAACGCATGAGAAATATTTTCCGTCACACGAAAACATTTCTTAAGAGTTCTTTTTTCTCTCACGAGAAGATAGGACACATCCCATGTGTCCCGGTACACATCCGATGGTCGTGTAACAATGTCCTGCTCTCGTTCGGACGAGAAGTTTAGCTCGGTTCGAAAGTTTATTACCGGCTTTATTAAAATTCAAGACGGGTGTAACTCCGCGACTTTGTTGTCTCGCGCTGCGACGAAATATTTTACGATTCCTCGGGATGAAAAACGCGGTAGTAGAGAACTACTATGTGCCAAATCCCAAAAGACAGAAAATTTTAATAACGTCAGTGTATACATTGAATAACGCGAGGAGGACGAGCGCGAACTCTTGTCGTGTGTAATGTTAACTCAAGAAATTAGTTTGAATGTTGATACAGAGTAAATCGTATTTCACGGCGCGTTTGTTTCATTTTATCGCTCTGAAGGATCGACGAGGATTTTTCTCGTCGCGACAATTTGCAGAAACGGAGAGACGGAGAGCTTCTCGGTATAATTTCACGTTTTCTTTTCGCCAGTCATAAAGATGAAGATGCATCCGGGCCGGGTGTAATAATGCATCAACGTACGCCGTAGCGCGGCGACGCTAAGAATGAAGACACAGTAGGTACGAGCTTCGTTCCTTTGTGCTCCGTTTTCCTGCTGTTCCTGCGCGGACGATTTTTGAGCCTCGCGCGCGCAACGCGAAACGGAGCTTCTTGTTTGCGCAAGAGTTATCAAAAAAACATAGCCACACGAGAGAGAGAGAGACAGTCGGAATATGCGTTTTGTTGTTGGCGTCATCTCACAAAAAAATGGTCGAAGAATTTTTATTGTCGCATTTTCAGAGTCAAGTGTGTTGCGAGAAAGAGTTAGATAAAAAATTATTATTCGCAATTTCTTCGGCGATCGACGCGAGAAGTTTCGATAACTCGCTTTGAGTTCTTATCTTTCTATTCGCTGTAAGATTTTTAAGAAACGCAACGAAAAGTTTGGAGAAAAACATACAAAAGTGCGAGGAGAAGTTTGGGTTCATAAAAAAAACAAAAAAAAAAAACGGCGTTTCATGGTGCGCAATTCATCAACGCGTTATGCGATTGTGCAGGGAGAAAGGAGAAACTTCCCGTTCGTTCGTCGCGGAGGGCGACGTCGGTGACGACGCCGACGACGACGACGCCGACGACGCCGACGACGACGCCGACGACGACGACGACGACGACGATGACGACGACGACAATGTCGTTTTCGCCCGCGGGTCCGTGTCCTTTATTCATACGTTCCTGGTTGAAGAGCTTATTCGCTCGCGGAGAGAAGCGGAGTCGAAAAACGGAGCCGGAGAACGGATGCACGTCTCTCTATAGAGGTTGGGCGAAGAGAGAGTTGCTGCGAGGAAGCCAAATTTGCTTTTCCACAGCGCATATCTACTCCAATTTGCAGCGCCTTGGAACGCCGTGCCCGGAAAAAAGCCCGCGAGCGGCTCTTCCTCTCTCTCTCTCTCCCTCTCTCTTTCTCTTCCGGTTTTTTTTCTCTTTTGGAAAAGAGAAAATTCGCGTCCGCAAACCTTTCGGCGCGTTTTACCGCTCCAAACGAACAATACCGAGGCGCGACGAAAGGCAGAATATCGCAAGTTATTAACCGGGGATCTTATATTGTCGAGACGCGTATAATAGACCGTTAATTGTTTAAGCGCGACTCTCGTCGCCGAGTGATGAATTAAGAATCATTACCGAGCTAAGTAAGCAAGAATTTGAGGAGATCGTTTGTGTCTCAAAAACAGAAGAAGAATAGTCGAAAAGTTCACGAATATTTTTACCAGTTTTCAATCGCATTATTTTTCTTTCGATATATAAATTGACACAATAATTTTTTGCATGTTTTTTTTCGCAAAACAATTATTTTATATAAAGCGATAAAAATGGTTTAATTCTCTCTTTGTGTTGTATGAGAGATAATAATGTTTTGCGGAAACTCTATCTCGACCTCTTATTTTCCTGCCAATGTGGGAACTTACGTAAAAATCACGTGCACGATGTCGCCGATCATCCCGTTGTGCCGAAGCGGAAATTCCGAGGTCTCGCAGATTGCTCTCAGCAGACACCGCCTTCCGGGATGCCCGTAGCTACGGCAGAGGGAAAAATCAGGAAAAGAGAGAGAGAGATGGGGCAAGGAATCCCGGAGTCGAAGAATCGGATCGTACGCTGTCGGTTGCGGTCTGTTTACTTTGCGCTTTACGATTCTCTAAATACCGGATTGAAGGCTCTGTCTCGTGTGCGCATGTAATTCGTACACTTACATCGTCGACGCGCACAAGACCTCGAACCAAGACATATGTAATGCAATTCCCAGACCGCCCCAAGTGCTCGTAAAATGGAGCCGGGAGTACATTTGCCTCGAAGCTCCCACTGATTTTCCTTCTGTTCCGAACACTGTCGCGACACGCGCGATCGTGACGTTCTCCATAAAACTTCTATCTAAATGCTATCCACGTCGTTCACGACACGTTGATTCACGATAATTGCCGGCGGATAATCAGTCAATTTTATTCGCGCGTGTTACGTACTTACGTACGTCAGTTAAGTTCCGAATAAAACGATAATTATACGCGACAGGATTTACGTCGGTAATTAAGGATTAAGAAAGTTAGAGTTTGTAGATTTGTGTGTTTGCAAACTTACCTCTCGAATTTACTTTCCAGAACCTGATAGATCGTGGTTCTGTCGATATTTCGCTTTCTTCTTTTACGCGCCCAAGGCTCGAAGTACGTTACGTTCGGGGGTAAGTTGTAGCTGGCTTCAAAGAAGTACGACAAAGAGACCGAATTTAGAGGATCCTCGAGTGGCACAGCGAGAGCGACGAAGATCTGTAAGAGAAACGTTAATCGCCGTGCGACTTTTCTTTTATCTCGGAATTCCTCGCGCGATTGCGAAAGTTTTTTTCAGAGAGAACAAGGTCTTAGCCCCCGAAATCGAAATTCCAACAAATAAGAAATATCTCAAAAAAATAAAAAGACAAAAGATTAGAAAATTTAGAAAAGAGAAACTAAACGTTGCGGTAATAAATCACTGATTTAAGTTTAATTTAATACTCACCTTTTTTTAATATTAAATACAATTTAATGAAGTCAATTTAATTAAACACCGACGTTTTTATATCATTTAAACACTTACTTTTCATAACGTTTTATTATAACGTTTTTATTATAAAATAATGTAGTAAGGTTTTATTATAAAGTAGAATTATCTCTGTACTAATATTTCACAAAGCAAAATCGTGCCAAGTATAATACATTTTATATATACATAAATATATATACATATATATATATATATATATGTATATATATGTATATATGTACTTACACCCATAGTACTACTCTCTGGAAACGTTAGACTCCTGATGGGTCGATGTAGAATATCCGCGATGTCTGCGTTCGCCGTCTTGGATAGAACACCGTAAGACATCAACGTGAAATTGAGTACGAGAAATCTACGGATTAACAAACTTAATTTTCCCTCTCATCTCTTTTCTTGGATTTTATTTTGCAACAAATTTAATTGAAATCAGTAACTCGAAGCGAAAGGAAGGACGTTTTACAAGCTTACAAGATTTTCTCTGACCGGCAAGAAGACATGGCAAGCTCGGATTCGCTCGGAAACTGTTTCAGTCTGCGGACCCGTGGAACTTTGCGTCGATTTGCGCTGTCGACAACTGTTTCGCGACGTTGTTGAGACGCGTAGAAACCGGTCTGCGGTTTGCGTTCGCTCTGTACAGTTATAAGTCACGTGTGTGTTTGACAAACGTGCCCACGAGAACGTTTTTTTTTTTTTTTTTCGTCCGACAATTCCGCGCACGAAATTCAATCACTCTGAAAGAGTTTTCTCTCTTCGTGATACAACGAAATTCCCGAAATTATCGCGTGCAGAGTAAGATGACGAAAGTCTCTTTGATACTGATGCTGATGCTCGCGTGCATCAACGCCAAATCGAATCGCCGAGTGATAAACTTTCTTCGCGAACGTCGACATCTCTTGTTTCCCGACCCGAAGGACAGCGAGACGAGATATCAGGTATGTAAAAGTGACAAAATGTAAAAAAAAAATATATATGCAAGTGGAAAAAAGAAATGTTTTAAAATAATATTTATTCGGATATTAGGTTGTTAAGTACAAAACTTGATATACATATACAAATATATATATATTTGGATTTCTTTGATAAATAATATTGAAAATTTCGAAATTTCATACATGTGCACACACACGTGAGAGAGTTCTACTCTCAGATTGCATTTTCATTTGTTTGAAATGCTGATTGCAGCTTTTAATATCCTTTTGCATACATATAGCTCTGTATATATTTTACTTCATACATTATACATATGGGAAAAAGGACGGAGGTTGAATATATACTTCGCACAAGATTGCAAAGTGACGATATTAAAATATTATACTTGCGAATTACTTTTTCATGACACTTATATTATTCTGCACAGTACATTATGTATGCAGTAGTGCGGTTTCTCTTTTTTTTTTTTCGTCGCGACTTACAGAGCTTCTCCCTCTCCCTTCGACGTGACACGCGCGAGAACAGATTGAAAATACAACTCGCTATTTTTTCAACAAACGTAAAAACAAACTCAACGTCTTGAAAAAACGAACTCCGCGATTTGGATTTGATTGAAATCCGTTCTTTTTTGCCCCGTTAGTTTTCCATAAAAGCAGCTGCCGCAGAAGCTGGAATTAAGAGCACATATTTGCGCTCGAGAAAAAAAAAAAAATAAGAAGAAGAAGATGTGCGGAGATCATGTTAGAAGGTGCAGTTATACGTAATTAGATTATTAATGACGCGCTTGATTGCGCTCGTATCCATTCATGCGCGTCCCCCCGTGATCTTATAATTCCTCGAATTTAACGGAACGCGCTCCGTATAATGAATCCTAATTCTCTAACTAGATTTATCCGAAGAAATCACATTTCGCGTTTCCGCGTGATACGAAATCCGCCGCCGAGCGGCCGGAGAGATTATCAGTATTATCGCCTCCTTTATAAATATTTGTCCAGCGTTCGTCTCTCTCAGGCGCGCCAAAGAAATGGCTCGCGAGTTCTCGCACCAAGAGTTTAATTAAATTTGCATAGGTGCTGTTCGGACTCGGGCTGCCCATGGAGGGCGAGGTATCCATGACTCTCGGTTACGTGCTGAAGTGCAATTACAATCTTCCCTACAACGCGTCGGACTTCTCTATGCTGCAGCGGCGGTCGCGATTAAAAAGATCCGGGAGCGGCTTCGCATTACCGCGGACGACGAGCCGGCGAGAAGGTAAAGTGCAGCTGTGTGTGGGCTTAAACCGTGCGTGTATAAAAATGAGGCCCGTCCCACACCGTCTCTCGTTCCTTCTCTTCTTCTTCGTGTAATCCGCTGGTTATGCCCGTTTGTAATTTCCCTTCTCATTTGCGCGTTCGTGCGTTCGGAAGAGAGTCGTTCTTCCCGGCGGGCATGCGGTCTCCCGAAAACGGAAATGCGCGGAAACGGAAATCACAAATGTAACGGACGGGACGATAATGAAACGCGTAATACTGCGACGAGTACTGAAAAAAAATTATTAAAAAAAAAAAAAAAAAAAAAAAAGAACAGCGACGCGAGGTAATTAAACACGGCCGGCACAGCGCCGGCTTAATGAAACGCGACGAATGCGGAGTCACGTATTTGAGGGACACGATTAACGTTCGTATCCGCGCGTCGACGATAGTGTCGACGGGCATAAAACGCCGGATTTACGCGCGGATGCGATCTAATTGATGTGTACACGCAATCTCTGTGCCGCGAATTATTAAGAACGCAAAGAATTTAATCGTAAAAAATTATTCACGAAACGAAGTACATTCATGCAGAAATTGTTACGTCGCTTTTTTACTTGCGTATTTTTATATTTTTGTTTTTGTCGCAACTGTTTTTCTTACAAGTGCGAAATATATTTACATACGTATATAGTAAATATTTATTAGCTCAACAAAAATCTTATGAGTAACATCTTCATGTATTTTCGTGTGCTTCAAGTCGTTCGTTTCGCATCGAAGCGCGCAAACAGAATATTAAATAGGGACGTGATGATTAATTCCCGTTTCTCTGAGTTGACTAATTATCTGTCTATTAGACATACAGAAAGATATGAAACTAGATATCATTGGGATATAATACGCAGATCTCTCTCTCTCTCTCTCTCTCTCTTTCTCTCTCTTTCCGTATCTTTATCTTTGAAATATATTCATAAAAGACATTATGCGCGCGCATCGTCTTTTATGAGTCTCGAGGGTGCCACGGGGTGGATTAAACAAAGTAAAGCGACCTTAATTTGTAGGGAAAAAGTGCACATTGGTGCCATTTTGCAAAATTGCACGGAACAAAAATTTTTATACGGTCTACACTTGATCATTTTTTACATAGTTCGTTTACGGCAGTAAATAACGGCGCGTTTTATTTATTTTTTTAGTTTTTTATTTAAAATTTCGCGAGACTCACGGTCAAGATATATAATTAATTTCACGTTCTTTATGGAAAAAAAAAAAAAACCATCCACTGGCGCTGCCGTGTCTGGCCGTAATAAGAAAAAAAATAGGACACAAGAATTTCCCGACCGAGGCGCATTCTTTGGAAACTGTAGAACACGATACCGAGAAAGTTATACACGCCTATCCGGTTTAAAATCTCCGGTCGCGCAATTTTTTTTATTGGAAGTTGCCTCTCTCGTGACGAGAATAAAGAGGAAAGCTGCTGGAATTTCTATCAGCGGCAACTTGGCCTGCGCGCTTCTCTCGCGGCAGTTGAAAGCACTTCCGGGAAGAAGTATCCGACGCATTTTCATTATAAGCGCAAATATATTACCTTAACGCGTCGAAGTTGCGCCGAGATACGAAAGAATAAATTTATCAATATTACTTCACTCTGTGTCCTATCGACGTACCGCAAAAAAAAAAAAAACAATTTTTCCATTATTTTTATTTCTTCATTTTACAAGTTCGCGTGTTTTTACTATGCGAACTTTTTCGAACCAACGTCGAATGCAACGCGAGTTTACTTTGATATCGTGTTTCGATAACGCGTCGACTCTTCCGTATTTGATCTATCGTGACCGAATTCTTTTGGCGCGCAGCGCAGAAATTATCATATTTCTTCCTTTCCGACATGTGTCTCGTAACAACCAAAGCAAATAAGCATATATCTCCCAAAACGACGTCAATGCGAGTTGACAAATTCGAAAAAGAATTTTGCTCGCTAACGTTTTTTTTTGTTTTGAGAAAAAAAAAAGCGACATAAATTTGTTTAAGCTGCGATTGCGGCTACAACGTACTCTGTGACCTTTGCTCATATCGGACTTGAAAATCCATTTCGAATGTCTACTCTACGAAAATTGTACTTTTATAAGCTGCTCTCGTGGGGGCGAACTGCCTGGTGTAATGCAACCGACTGGTTTTCGAGAGAGTTCGCGGTATTTCATTTAGACGACGTATATCTACTTTTTCTTGTTCTTTTAACTAACGACAGCCCTACGTTTCTAGTGGCGACGGCCGAATGGCTGTTTACCACAGATGTTTCCCCCTTTTTACGATGTGAACTCTTCCAGAGTCAGGTTTTTTCCTCCATTTTCACCCGGAAGGAACTTCCGCTAGTTGCGGCGGCGCGCACGGTTTTCGCGTCTCGTCGTAGTTAATAGAAACGTGCTGTTGCGCTCGCTAATGTCCGCGAGTAACCCGTGTACAACTCTCTTTTTTTTTTTTTACGATCTCCTGTAATATTGACGCACGTTCGGAGAAAACGTCATTGTCACCATCGCGCATATCCGGCTGGTTTTTATTTTTACGAGCGAAAAGATCTTGGTGTGTGTGTGTGTGTGTGACGTAACAGATCTGACGGCGACAAATTCGAAAGATATCGGCGGGGAGCAGATAAATTTTGAAATATCTTGATATTTTAGCGGATAAACTTTGACCGATAGATATAACAAGCCTCGGGGAAAAATTTTTCCGCGAAAAATTAAATTTCATAGAATATTTTATATATTTTCTTTCTGTTTTTTGCAATTCTTTGTAATACCTCGAATATTATCGAGTAATAACAAGATGGAGTTTTTCTAATATCTAAGGTCAACGTTCTCTGCTGTTTTCGCGTATCAATCGTCATAAACGCGAGAACATTTCCCTTAACAACCCTCGTGGGAAACTCGCGTGAAGAAACCCGCGGTTTTTTTTTTTCCACAACGTTTAAGCGCGAGCATGAAAACGAGCATTTTTGGTCCAGATGTTCTTCACGACCTTTCCTCTTTTTTTATTTGCACCGTAGGTAGGACGACGACACGGTGGACCCTGTACGGAATGCTGGAGTCCACGCTGAACGTTCTCGGTTCCGGTAAGGCCTGTCTGCTGCGCGCCGTCTGCGAAGCCGCGGCGAATCCATTCGACAAAGGACACGGTCTCCTAGGGGAGCTGTTGCACGCCTTTTTGACGCCGTCGGCGACCCGCGAAGAATACGAAATCTACTCGAATCGCGAATACCACGCCGCGGAGAAACTCGGTAGGATTACGCGCGGAAGATGCGCGCGCTTCTACCCGGAATGCGACTGCAATCCGCTCGATTACTTCACCAAGCTGCTTTGATCTCGGACTTGAAGTTAAAAAAAAAAAAAAAAATAAACAAGCTCAAAAAAGTAAAAAAAAAAACAAAAAAAAAACAAAAAAAAAACGAATGTATCAAACGCGCATTGTATGTTTTAAGATAATATATTACTGCAGATAATATTACTGTATTAAGTCGCTCTGTAGAATATAAATTCAATTTGTCCAGAAGAGCGGAAATTGTTCAAGAGTTTTCCGTTTCTAACGAGCTGAAGTATATAATGCTTCGCGAAGCTCTGGCGTGTGTAATTATTTAATGTATTTGCTGAGAGAGAAGAGAGCACATAACGAAGTAAAATAACGCGAGGGGAAGCGCGCGAGTGCGCGCTCGCTGAGAGAGTGCTTATGCGGAATTGTGCATCAAAAGCTCCCCGCGCGCGCGCGCGCGCGCGTGGTTGAAGCGCGCCGGCCGCGAAATTCGTTGGCTGTGTGCTCTTCAAATGTGCTGACATAACACGCGGAAGGAAGGGGGAGGTGAAATTCAGGTGCCTCTTCGGGATCAGCATTGTCTAACAGAGAGGGAGACACACGAACGATGGGAAGATACCCGGCAAAAATGCCGGTCCCACTCTCTCTGCTGCATAATTTATAAGGAAAACTCCGCGAAGAGTGCACACACGACGAAATTGCCAAGTATGCGAAGAGAACGAGCCGCATACACTCCCGACGTCCACTTTCTGTCCATTTCCGCAACCAGCTGCGCAAGTTCGTCCCATCGACCGTGTCGCGTCGTCGTCGTCGTCGTCGTCGTCGTCATCGTCGTCGTCATCGTCATCGTCGTCGTCGTCGTAGTCCGTGGCTCTCTCGTTAAAGCTGCAATCTCCACAAAAATTTTTTGCATCGCACGGGACATTCGCGCGCCTCTTTTTCCACTACGTTAACGTGGAAAAGCGGGCGATCCACTTTCGCGAATGAAGGGAACGATGCATTATCTCTGCGAAGTGCTTCGCGCGCGCTCCTCTTCTTGTTTTTCTTCGCATTTTTGTTACAGATAAGCGCATCGTAAATCATGCTGAATTCATGCCCCGATGAAATTTTCCACAATTTTCTCGAGTGGTGATCGTGTCCTTTTTTTTTTTTTTTTTTTTTAATTTTTTTTCTAAATTAAGAATTTCGCGGGGATGGCAGAGCGCCGCGCGCTCCAGCGCCCGCGTCGAGAGCTAAAAACCAAATATCGCTGCACGCGCGGTCGCGAATTTATCGAATACTGCGAGCTCTTTTTTTTTCAGCGCCGGATATTTAATTAGTCACAACTTTGGGTCCGTTAAATAAATGTCCAAAATCCGTGAAATAAAAATTCTGTATACGGAGAAGTGGTTAAAAATATTTATAATTATCACGATGCGCGAAGTACAAAACAACATTCTTCGTATTTTTACACTTTAAGCCTTGCGTAATCGGAATGACGTGCATACATTATGTGTAAATCTGCGCGAAATTGTAAAACAACACTGTCAGCGTGACAGAAAGCTCCGATTTAGTTGGAGAAAGCTCATTTCTAAAAAAAAAAAAAAGTCCTCGCTGGAGTTAATTCGATGTTATTTTTTATGCGATGAGCTCCGAGTCGTTTAAACTAGTGCCGTTTCCCGCGGCAGAAATGTCACAGAATGAAAAGCTTCTGGCTCTGTAATCTCGCAAAGATGACCGCGTACAGCGCTTTAATTTTAATCGCGCTATACTGCATTACGTACAGCAAAAGAATCTAGAGAAAACGGATCGTGTGTAAAGATAAGTGAAATTTTACGACGCGTCTATCGATCTCCGCACCGTGTACCTTCTGCAGCAATATATTTCGCTCTTATTAGAACGCGTAATTTATTTCGCATCTTTTATTTACACGTTTATGTTTATTTACGTTTTTTTTTTTTTTCACAATCGTAAACTTCAACGAATGGATTTTTGTTTCGCAACGCGCGGCACGCAAAGATAAAGCAAATTTTTTTTTTCTGAAGATCGTTATCAAATTGTCCGACGTTTTCGCGAAGAGTTTGTTTAAGAAAGTTTACTTCAAGTTTTATTGAAAATCTCTCAGTGCTTTCCCCTAAAAAACCGTAACTTGTGCTTCGTTTATGTTTGAGGCGTCGGAAATATTTCCCGTTGTATTGGGAAAAGATAAATGATCGCGTCGGCAAAGCTCTCGCGTCGCGAGCTGGAAACGTTTCAAGCTGGAAAAAGTTGGAATCGTTTTTCCTCCCGTTCGTTTTCTTACATTCGGCGCGCCGACGACGTATTTACCGAGCTAGTTTCCTTTCTTCTCTCGCGATCATGAGATTTTATGTGATTGCTCGTGAGAAAATATTAGGCATCGCCTTTCGCTCGACGCATTTGGCACACACGAGCACGAAACTTCCTCTCTTTCTCGCGGAATGACGAAGAGCGAATTTCCGCGATTCTCGAAACGATATTCGCATGCGGCACTCATCTGTCAAATTGCTTCTTCAAACAGCTTAATTCGTTGCGCAACCAAACGCTAATTACGTGCTAATTATCGTTTGACGGAAACCGGACCCGTGTGTCTCGCCACACAGAGTGTGTCTTTTTTTTCCATCAAACGCGTCTGACCGCAAGTGAATTTCTCTACTAAGCGCGTCCGACCGCAAGCTTTCTTTTTCTACTGAAAAACACAATCTTACCGCAAACGCCGTTTTTTTCTTTATCAAGCGTGCGAGTGCAGTTTATCGAGTTTTTTTTTTTCAATCGGGTAAGTTTAGTCAATCGATTTAATTAAAAAGGAGAGTACTTGGATACTGGAAACTTTGTGCGATATGCAGAGAGGAATGCGGAGAAACAAGACGATATTCGCTAAAAGAACATAAGCCTGAGATATAATCTTTGTCGACACTAGTTCGCCACGCGGTTATGGATTCCTTTCTTTTATCATTATGAGATTTCTCCTAACATTCGCCGTCTGTTGAAATGCGCCGCATTAAAACCACCTCGTTTTCCGCGGGAGCCGGGGGATTGAAGACAGTTTTTCGCGACGAGCTTATCGAGCTCGCACGCTGCCGAGTTTTTCGATAATCACCTTTCATAACCACGTTTCCTCGGTTACTCTTCTTTACTCCCAATCCCTTCCTAGGAATATCCTGCCATCCTTCGGTCGCCGATACACGAGCCGATATCGCCGTTCTACCGGTATAATCAACTCCCTCGGGAAAGAGCGCGGGTAACGAGGGAGGGGAAAGAGCATCGTCTGCGTGACGTATCTATTTTCTCGTGAACACGAAATTTAACAGATACACACAAAGGAAAGGCGCGCAAACAAACGTCACGATACGAACGCGATCGCCGCGCGCGTACGTACACGTGTGGGAAAAACGAATATCATTTCGTCTCTTTTACATGTTTACTGAGATATTTTTTTTTCTCTGTTCTGAGTGTATTTTACGCCGAGCAAAGTGTATTCTATCGGCATCGGACGATTTTTAATATTGAGCGAAAAACGGACGAAGAAGTGTTGCCCGGCCGCTTGTTATTACTCTCAGCTTCGATATTAACGATAGAGCGATCGACGACCCGACTCTTCGCGAGAGGTGCGGCAGGAGGATGCTCGGAAAGTGGGTCGACGAGCGCAGCTTTTTAAATAGCGGGGCTTTCATGATTCCCAACAACTTTAATCTCGAGCATTTTTCGATACTTACCATCGACGGGAATTTATGTTCCGACATGTCGCTCTCTCTCTCTCTCTCTCTCTCTCTCTCTCTCTCTCTTATAATCGCGCGCGGATAGATCGCGAACTGCATGAAATTCGAACGCTGCCAACACATATATAGATCACGCAAACGTTGATGACGTACGTATTACGTCAAACTCCGGGTGCTGATCAAATTTTTATGGGGTATTTACAACAAAGTTAAAGCGAAGAAAGCGCTTCCGTTTATTATCCAGTTCGCGGCCAACGGTCGAACTAACTGGGCGTTAATTAATTTGCGATAATTAGCGCGCGCGCGCGTTCTCGGCCGCGTTTTTTCGAACGCGCGAAGCCGCGCCGAACCGCGTCAGTCCCGACGACAAAGTTGCAAGGATGCGAGTCCGCCGTGAATTTTCGCTCGCCGTTCTGTGCGTGTGCCTGCACAATGTTTATGGTATCGCTTCATTTCAAAGCGGCCGCAAACTTGCGCGCGATAAGAGATACCTGGTCTTCCCGCCGTCCAAACCATACGCGGTTACGAGAATGCAGGTATTTAAAGAGATATTTTTCATTCAAAAAAAACTGAGCAGAGAAATGATTGTTTTTGTCTAACCGACTCGAATTGTCGTTCGCGAGGCTCCGGTAAGTAACTGAAAGTTAAAACGAAACTTATACTACTCGCTGTATATTGAATTACGTACGGGATTGGTTTCTGAACGATCGCGACGACAAATGTATTTGATGGTGATTCCCTATGTCGCACGGAGAATCACGGAGTTTTCGGAGACATCCATTTTCCAATCTAATTTCGTGCGGTTGAAACGTCGATCGCCGGCGGTAGAGAGGAAGAGAGAAAGACGCGGAAAGAGAGAGAGAGAAAAAGAGAGAGAGAGAGAGACTCGATCTCTGGTTGTGGCAAACGATCGATGACACCTTTCTATATTTGAAAATCGTTCCAGTTAATCCTCGGCCTCGGTTTACCCATGGAGGTTGACGTCAGCATGATTATTGGCTATGTGATGAAATTTAATTACCTACTGCCTTCCAACGCCTCGTACTTGACAGATCCATACGTCCGTTATGACAGATCGATCAGCCGACGTGCGGAGCCAGATGGAAATGACGCTTCCCCACCACCAAATGCCGAAGGTATCGTCGTTTCTTTATTGCGCACGCAACGCGCGAAATTAACTCTCGACTCTCGTTGACTCTTTTTCAGAAAATCATTATTTATTCGTTTGGTTGTTTTTATTTATTTATTTTTTTTTTATACACATACGTATACAAGGGTATTAAAATATCGACGCGAAACACACGGGAAAAAAAAATTACGTTCGTAAATATATCGAGAAAAACGCGAGATTGTGACAAGATGCAAGAGTTACCAAGGTGTATCGAGAGAGTCTCTCGAAATCTGACGAGTATGCTCGGATCTCAAGGACCGAGAAGAGAACGAGGCTTAACGCCGGGATAAGGCGAGAGGGGGATTCTTTCCTTTTACATGTTAATAAGGCCACTCTTGTTGCGTAGCCCAGTGTCTACCGTCCTGGGCACAATGAACGTTAATCCTGGTCCTTTATCGAAAGGACTCTCCCATTCACTTTGATCTCGTTAATCCGACCTAACGTATAGAACGTTCCTCCCCCACTCTCTCAGATCTTTTTTTTTTTTCTCATTTCTTTTGCCGTATCGTCTTACGCTATACTTGGAATATCAGACTCGAAATGAATTATGGCGTTTGATCTCCGGACGCCTGGACGGCCTTTGAGGATATATCTTTCGGGATATTACCCGTTTCAGATGGAGCGCGAGAAGAAAAAATAATAATAATAAAAAAAAAAAAAAAAGTATAAGCACGCCCACCCTTTAAGATAAGCTCTGCATAAATTAATAAAAAGAGTTTTTATATATATTCTTCTGCGTGCGTAAATATTACCTCGGCGACGAAAATTTATTATTATTTATAATAATATGGGAGAAATAAACGATTATCTGCGAGTTTGCGCGAAGAGAAGATTTGCGCGACGAATAAATTTGGCGTGAAATTTTGATTTCACGGTTGTTTTCCGAAAAAGAGAAGAACAAAGAATATCGTTATCTCTTCCCGACAGCTTTCGAGTTTCTACACACGGTTTTGTTTCTTCCTTTTTTCTTTTTTTTTTCAAGCAACCTTAATATCCAGATGGGAATTGTACGAAATCCTCGAGTCAGCCTTCGAGTCTACGCGCTCCGGCAGAGCCTGTCTTCTAAAAACTATTTGCGAGGCCGCGGCGGCGCCTTTCAGACGGAGCCGCACGCTGACTGCGCAGCTCGCTCATATTTTCCTCACGTAAGCGTTAATCCCAACAAGTAGCGGAATAATCTCAGCTAGATTTCGCGAGCGTAGCCTCGCGATTAAGGAACTGTTACGTTTGCCGTTCTATTGTCGCAGCTTAGAAACGAGAACTGTTGTTCGCGTATCTGAGCCTCGTGCAAACGCGCGCGCGCATAAGACGTTTGTTCAGAATAAGCAGAACTGCGATTGCGTTCCACCTACGACACAACGTCTTTCTCTTAAAAACATATTTAACAGCTGTCATAGCATGGCAAACGTGTTAACGACTATTTATTTGCACGAGAAAGTAGTAGAAACCGTACTTTAATCGGACACAATTTCGTTGCATCCAACAGTACGCATGTTTTTTTCAGGCCTTCAACCACATCTGAGCCGCTCAGGAACGTCTTCGATCAAGAGTATCGCGCTGCCGAGATCGCGGGACAACAGGGACGGATCGGCAGATGTGACGATTTATTTTCGGAGTGCACGGAAAGCCTCTTGGATTATTTTACCGAAATAGAATAATAACCGAGAGTCGTTCTAGAAGAATTGTTGTTACTTTTTAGCGCTCTCAAGCATCAACGCAAAAAATTTAACTTGTTGCGAGTATATAACCGAAAAAAAAAAATGTAAATCACGTCGCGCGTCGAAAAATAAAGCGCGCGCAACATCGTAGAAAAGAAATTACCAAAGATTGCGGACGAAAACGTAGTATATATCTCTTTTAATAACAGTTCCGTTGCACCGCATGGTGATTAGTGGCCGGTCTCTTTGGCCTCTATAAATTTCAGGGCGCGCCGTTTTCTCTTCGCGCGCACCTGTTATCGAGCAGCGAGTATTGGCAATAACACCCGATAACTGCATCACGTTCAGTCGCAAGCGTTCTTTATATTTCTCGACCCCGTGCGCGTCCACTCGCTCGCCTCTCTCTCTCTCTCTCTTTCTTTCTTTTTCTTCGTTCGTTTACTTTTTTTTTGTCTTGCCCATTGTCCTGATCCTTAATATTTGTAATATCCAGTTCCAGAACGCCGATCGTCTCGAGCTCATATAACCGACTTCCGTGAGCTCGCGCACATCCCGGAGCACTACGTGCGCTGGATATCCCTCCAGAAACATTCGGCGACAGTAATAAATCTTGTCTATATGTCCGGTCGCTTTGTCGCGAGAAGTGCAATTAAAAAAATCGGTAATACCGCTAATAATTTTTTGTTCGAATAAACAAAAGGTAAAACTAATAAATAAAAAAAAATCCCCGATATTTGTTTTTTTTTTTTTTTTTTCCGCCGCAATACTTGCGCTATTGTATCCGCTCGATCGAGCGTTTGTTTTTTTTAGGCTGATGGAAACGCGCTTGGCCGGGAGCTTTTTCTCCCGCGAGTAATAAACTCACGTCTCAGGAAACATCCCATCATAATCCGACCACAAGCCCACGCACACGCGCATATTATATATGGAGAACGTGACGTAGAAAATATGACTCGGTGATTCGAGTTCAGCTGGCGATTGTGTAATAAAAAAAAAAAAAAAAAAAATAGTAAGCACCTGTCGCTGAAGAGTCTTCAACGAGGGTTCAAGGTCTCGATATCATGAAAGCGACAATATATGTATATATATATATATATATATATAGAGAGAGAGAGAGAGAGAAGACAAACGTTATATAAGAGCGCTATATAGAGATTTATATAACCCTCATATATTTTTTTTTACAACACCGTTTTATTATAATTTTTATTATATTGTGTGTTATATCAAGCGTTATTTTATCGTTATATTTTTATTACTTTTTTTTATAATATACTTATTTATAACTAAATTAAATGTTTTTTAACATTACAAACTTCTTCGTGTGAACACGTACATATACATGTACCAGCTTGTCGATTTAGTCTCGCAATCAAATGAGGCTATTCGGATCCATCGACTGGACAGAGAAATTGGCTTAGTTCACGTGGAAATGTACTGGATCTTGCAACGGAATTGAATTACAACTTTAGAACGACGTAATAAAACTCACCCCCGTTGAGTATATATTTATATATCCTTGTTCCTCCCCGTCGTAGGAGCAAGTGTAAAAAGAAAACGATTCAACTTCCTACATCGTCTCCAAACCATTCGGTGAGATTCACTATCGACCAGCCATAAACGGATTAGTAACTCGCAATGAAAATGTGAGTTTAATACACGTAATGTTTATAAATTTTAGCTGTCGATGTATTATATATATATATACATATTTCAAATGTAACTGATAATACCTAATCATCTATCTATTATTGCATTTCCATATTATAGATTAACAGAGATTACGTATAATTGAACATTATTAGATCTGATACAATAATGTATTATTATTATTTATATTAATGCGCGTCAATATATGCAAAATTGATTTGAACCGAATCTGAATTTCCGATGTTTAATTCGCTTGTGTTTCAAGCACTTCTAAGGTGCTGCGAACGAACAATAAGTGATTTTTTTTTTTTTTTTTTCAATTCGTAGTTGTGAATTGGCACGTACAACCGAGCTACTGTGGAAAATGGATCCTCCAATACCGCCATTGTTGACCAGCGTGATAAACTGACCTCGCATACGTCTTCTTTTGTTTCAGAAATACCTCGTGTATCCTGTTACGTAATCATTTATTTTTTAGCCTCACGCCGATTTTGCCCATTGTATCCTGCATTCTGTCCTCTCTCGTTGTCTAAAGAGATCACACGATCGAAAAGAACGCTGAAGAAGGCGTTACGTCGTCAAAGATGTGCTTTACAAGTTGCTACCGTTAATGTTTTCTAATATCGAAACAAATGTTTATCGTTTAAGTAATTTTTTTTTTATCGCGCACACAATTGACTGCAGCGAAATTAAAAAAAAAAAAAAAATAGTTGATCTATTTGCTGATACATATTCTTCACTTTTTTTATTGCGCAAAGCTTTCCAAAATCCGGACAAAATCCTCGTACGCTCATCGCATGCACACGGTGCGAAGAAGAAGAGAGATGATCCTCTTCTCGTCGCGTAAGTTTCCCGACCTTGTTATCGCGTAGCCTGTCCGTAAACTTAGATATTAACGGAGGCCCGTCGCGTGTAATTTCACACCATTTCTGTACATATGCAGCGCTCTGTATGAGCGCGTTTGTCACGAGATTTCAAATATTTGTTCGAACCACGTCTATGTCGACGAGACGCATTACGAAACCTCCCGGTCATTATGCATGCGTTGTTGGTGGGAATTGCTCGTTGGATTACATAAGCGGGCGTTACGGGTCTTCGAACCCGTCGCGGCAATTCGTGGCGTGGTGGCAACTCTCCGGGAAACGACGCAAACATTTGCGCTGGTGTGTTTAACGGTTCCCGCGCGCGCGCGACACACGAAAACGATGCCTCAAACCAATCCAGTTTGGTACCTACGGAGTTTGACGTCGTCGTTTAATCGGGGCAAAACCTCTCGTCTTGTCTCTCGGCGCGGTCGCACTTCAGAAAATGATCAAGTCAGTTGTTCTCGCTCTGCTTCTGTTTTGCCAATCGATCCGCATCGGGAAATGCCTCCGGACGGAAGACAAAGCTCGCGAGACAAACAAAACGAGCGACGAAATTTCACAATACAGACCGAAAAGGAGTCTCACTTTTCCCGATCCGTCCACGATCCTGGTACGTAATGCTGATTGATGAAATGAAAACTGTACAGTTTTTAGAATTATTATTATTCAACAATTTTACTTCTCAAACTTAAAAGCGCGTGGTCGAGATTAATTTATTTATTACAATAAATTGCCACAGTTTTTTTTTTTTTTTTCATTATGCGGACAATTAATTGCGAGCGTCGCCGAAACGACCAATAATAATTTGTTACTCGCATGAAATCAAAACGGGGTAACTTTCGTGTTTGTCGTTAATTAAATCGCGCTGATATCGGTGGGAAATTATTAGACAGCCGTTTTGACAGCTCCGACGAGCGTGCAACAAAACGTGATCTTTTCGCGGTTCATTCAATTTCCACGACAGCTGACAAGAGACCGGTATGGTATGACGCGCAAGAGACGGACAACACATGTACAAAAATGGATACAGGTTTTTCCGTTCGCGACACGTTGCTCCGGCGCGCATATGAATTTTGATAAAACCGCGAATTTCCAACGGCGAATCGTGCCGCGACGATGTGCCTGCGAAGGACAGTTTAACGAGATTCAACCATGGGTTTTGTGCGGGATCCGTGAAAAGCGTTTTTATGTCGGCTGAGAGCCGGCGAACGAGATCGATACATTCCACAAACCGGCGATAGACCACCGGAGGTGGGTGGTGACTTTCATTACTCGCGCTAATTGAAGACGCGATCGAGCTGATGAACTTAAGTTTTTTCATGAAAAATATCAAGTAATTTTGGTTCCGAATCATCGAGATATATTTTCGATCTTTCGATAAGTGAAAATTATGTGTGTTTGCGTATGTAAAATAAAGAACAAACAATATCTTCATTTATTCGCAGATTTAAAGATCACGATCAGGTATTTGTATCCGAAAGGGATATTATAGACGCGATAATGCTGAAAATCACACTCAGGAGTTTCCCATTGCGAAAGAACAGCCCCCGGTCGAACGGTGCGAGAGGCACTTGCGCCGGGAATCACGCTCTCGCCATGCTCTCGCAATCAATTACTCGCGCATAATGTCGGACTCGGGCGGGTATTGTTTGCCGGCCCGACAACCACCACCTCCCGGGAGGAAGAAATACTGCGTGTCGGTTCCTTTTTTCGCCTGGGCGTGCATTTTCTCTCCGACGAGGCCGTCGTACTCTCTGGCGCGCGTTTTACTCGCCGCCCAGATACTCCGGAACGATTCTACGCGGAAATTTGCGGTTTTATCGGAAATTCATACGAGGGGCGGTCCGCGCGAGGCCGGCACGGAAATTGGATGAACTTCGTACCGATCATCCGGAATCCGCATGCAGCCGCGATTCATCGCGATCATCCTCCTCCTGTCCCCGTCGTTTGCGCCGCATATGTACAGCGGGAGAGAGAAAGAGAGAGAGAGAAGAGGAAACAACTATATCGCGTCGCTTTATGGCCGGGCCGAAAATAATTAACGCGTCGCGACGCCGCTAGTGCCGACGCAATGCTCGACCTCCATCACATTCTATCGACGCGGCGCGCGGCTGATAATGTTTAGCCATGTTAAATGGTTAAACGTTGAACGACGATGCCTGATGATCTCATTGATTTAGAATAATAGCTGTGCGGATGAGAAGAGACCGAGTTCAAAGTTATTGAGTTTTACACACCTGATCGTAATCACATTAATTATAAATGGCATCAAAATTGACGGAAATGCAGATTGCGACAATTTAATTTTCACTTGGAATATATACAAAGTGGAAAAAAAATTTACGCGCTCTTTTCGCGTTTGTAGCTGATCTTTGGTTTGGGAACTCCGTTGCAGCTGGATCGGGAGAGCGTAATCGTGGGTGTGTTCACGAAAATGGTATACGCCTTGCCGACCAACGCCACAGATTTCACGGAGCCAGGAGTTTATTATACACGAACCAGTAAAAGCAGATGGAGCTTTTACAAGATGTTCGAAAAGGTGATGGTCACGTACGGCTTTGGCGGCAAAGAGTGTTTACTGAGGGCCATTTGCGAGGTCGCTCACGTTCCATTTGACGTTCATCACGGTCTGCTCGGACAGTTGCTGCAGACTTTTCTCAAGTAAGTGAGTTGACGGATTATTTGGAAAAATGAATACATTCGAAGTTTGCGCGTCGTAAAGGAAATTGCGAATTTTTTTAAAGTAAACATTTCAAAAACAAACATTTATTATAAATTAAATTACACGTTAATTGCAAATTAAGTTTTGAAAATATATAATATCAATTAATTAAAAACTAATTTTATATTGAACCGCTTATTTTCTTCGCGCAATTAAAACAAATTAAATTAAATGTTAATTTTATTTTTGCTCTCTCAATTTTTGACAAAAATGTATTTAACAAGTGTTTCACATTCTTCGAGATAAATTCCTTCAATATGTGAGTAAAAACGTTATTGATAATCGAGGCAGCGTTCGGTGAGAAAAATCGATTGACCGCGCGGCGCCGGTCGATGAAACTCCGTCTTGCCCGCGTAACGTCAATTACACGCGAACGTGTAATGTCACGCCGGCGACGGTATTTAATAAACACCGCATCAAACACACAGCTCGGGTTTTCTCCGATAAAAAGCTGCATCCGCGGCCTTTCCGCGTTCGTTTTCCGCGCGCGACGGGATCGTTGTAATTTTTCACGCGCGGGACCAAAACCCGTATATGCGAAATTCCATGGGATTCCAGGCCGTCCAGCACGGAAGAAGAATACGACGAGTACGAGGATCGGGAATATCGGGCGGCCGAGTGGCTGGGCGAGCGAGCGGAGGGCGAAAACTGCCACGCCCTTTATCCGGAATGCCGCAGAAGTGTGCTCGACGTGTTTTCCACGTTGATCACGTGAGGCCGGATGAAAATCTCTGGTAGCAGCGATGCGCCGATCGAATGGAAACGTTAGGATTGTCGAATAATATCGTAAAATACAGATTCAAGAGTCCAGAAACAACGCGCCGTTAAAAACGCGATTTGCAAACAAGGAACACAATATTCTCAATGTCGCGCTCCAACTGTCCACGATTGTATAATACAACGCGTTGATTTGTCAGATAGTTTTCTTAAAAGACTTTGTAACAAGAATATATTAAACATCGCGTTTCTTAAAAATATAAGGTGAGTAGGTAGTTTGCTGATAATTTCCTTACAGACACCTGTGACAAAAAAAAAAAAAATAATATGTACAATTATCAATTATAATTAGAATTTCAATAAATTGTCGCCGTTACTCGGCAGCGAGAGATTCCTTCGCGCGAGAACAATCCATCTCCGCGCTCCGGTGTTTTTCGTCGTTTCCGAGGATGTGTAGAGATCGCGAAAAAGCGCGTTTTCCACGCGCTTTTCTCGCGCCTCTTCCTATTGGCATTCCTTTCCTTTCTTGATTTCGCGCAGTTTCATTTTCCTGAGAGAGCGCGCCGCGGAAAGAAAACACACGATGGGGTTTCGGCGGGTGAAATTTCACCCGGCATGCGATATTAAAGAATCTTCGGCATCAGGAACCGAAAGAAGTGAGGAGAGGAGGGGGAGGGGGAGGAAGGAGGGTCCTCTGAAGTTTATCCCGGTTTTTCCGTTATACTACTATACGGCGCGTATAATCAACCAAAAGAAAAGCTCGTTGGAAGTTTTACGCGAGAAGCGATTTCTTTATTCGTTCGTTCGCGAAGCTGCTAAGATTGCCTTTTTACTCGACGCTTTTTCTTTTTGATCGCGAAAACTGAATCTCTCTTTGAGGAGAGAAAAGTGTTTGCATGTGTGCGTACGTATATATGTGATATATATATGTATCTGTGCGTATACGCGCGCTCAGCAAGATAAAAACTAATAATGTATATCGAAAATTATTCTCCGAATTTACGTATTCTCTCAAATACAACACATTTGATTTATCTCGAACGTCTCTTGTGCGGAGCCGCATCTTTAAGTGACAGAATTCAATCTCGGCAGATTGATCTTAATTCAACGCGCGCGCTCACGAATATGCACATATATATATATATTCACGTGCACACGTGCTTATATGTACATTTCCCATAATGATGCACATATTGCGACCGCATCCGCATCCATACGCGATGCATGTGGTTGCCGGCCTAATTATTAGATAATAGACGTGCACCACATAGTTAATTGTATATATATATATACGGATATTAATTTATTCGGAGTAAACTCGAGTCTTTCCGAAATAAATATCAATGTGCGTATCTACCCTCGTCACGAAGAACACATTCGAGAATTGAACATTCCACCACATCTCAAATATAAATCTGGATAAGGAAAAAAAGAGAAATCCCGAAAACCGTAGTCGTGAACTTGTACGGCATTCGGAGAACCGCTCTTAGCGCGTTACAAGCTGGCGAAACGATTTCTTTGCCATAATCTTTTATTGTGTCGCACTGTGCGCTTGTTCCCGCTACCTTGTGAAAATCTCGTTTCCTCCGGGGCTTCGTAAACACGCGGTTTTATGCGCCATTTCGTGCGGAAACGCTAAACGAGTATATATTTTTCTGGGAGCACAGGTTGCGAATTTTGTTTCACGACTCGCAATGGCCGCGCTCGCCCGTGTGTCTACTTCGCTCCAAAAGATATTTGCGAGTTCGCGCAGTGCCAACAGACACAGGAGGAGATGGAAGAGAGGGAGGGGATGGAAGGAGAAAGCGAAATTTGATCGGAAAAGTTTTCATCTTCTTCGGCGGCGCAGAAGGTGTCCGCGAAATTTTCAACTAATGTTGCCGGCGCATTTGTGTTCGCCGAGTTGATTGTAGTGATACGTTTTTTTTTTTTCAAACTTCCCTTTGTTTGGTACGTTAAGAAGTTAGGGGAACAAGAGAAGAGGACAGCACTAATTAACTTATTTTATAAATTCGATTTGTGCAATCAACCAATTACGCGTGTGTCGCAATTAATATTTTAAACACACACACATATCACATATTAATATTTCAAACTTAAATTGTAAGTAATCTGATGACTGATTGACTACCGGTAATCAATCAGCTATCCGTAATTATTATTATTGTTAAATAATTTTACTGTAAATTTTAATTCGCGAATGTATATTTAATATAATTTATTGCCAACTAATTAGATGTTACGAATGTAATTGATAAACGTCACAAAGTTAATATAAAACGATAGGTGTGATGACTCTGCACGTGTATAAATTTCTCCCTCGGAGATCTCTAAAGAAATTTTGAAAGAATTTTTTTTTTAGGAAAAAGGACGCCGATGTTACTTTCACCGTCGACATAAAAAACGAAACGCTATGGATTTACAGCTCCTTTTCAAATTGTCGGTACATTCAGCTTCACCCCTCGTTGAGAATTGTACGAAGACATTTACGCGTGCTCCTCATTCGACAGGATATGCTTGTCTCTAAAGCGGTCGTAGTGAATAGAAACGATTTACTGCCGCGACACATCCGCTCTCTGACGCCAATACTTTCCCCTCGCAAGAGAAAAGATATTACCTGACATTGGGTGGAGATTGCGAGTTTGCTTGTCGGCAAAAAAATTTGCATGGATATGATGGCATCATTCGATTCACATGACTGACAGATGGAGATGTTTGTTGATACATATAACGTATATCTCGAGCGAACGGGCGAATTGCCATCACCGTTTTGGCGATATATTGAGTTTTGTCGGAGCCAAAAGTCAAAAGTTTCCAGGCAACATTAAAGTGTTGAGACTTTAAATCGGATTGTCTTAACTTATTAAACCAAATTTTTAAGCACAACACAGGCGGCACGCTATGCGCACGCTGTTAATGTTTTTATTTTAACGTGTTGTGCCATTTAAACTTAACCTGTCACCGCGATGACAGCTAATATATATGTATACGTCTTACAAACCATATAATACATATAATGTACATATAAGAAATGTCAGAAATAACGCATGAAAATCAAACTCAAAAAATAAAAAAAAAAGGAAAACTAAAGGAGACTAAAGTCACGTGTCTTTAAAAACGTGACTCAAGTAAAGGACGTGACAGAAAAAAGAATAAAAAAGAAAATATTATATATATTCTATATAATATTCTATACATAATATATAATATATGTAAAATATATATAATATTATATATATACATATATATATATACCGTAATTACGTGACCAAAACCAGTGATCTCGCCGCGGCCCGGCGACCGAAGTCAGTGACCCCGCCGCAGCCCGGCGGCCGAGGTCAGTGACCCCGCCAAGGTCGCGCGGCCGAGGTCAATGACCCCGCCGCGGTCACGCGACCGAGGTCAATGACCCCGCCGCGGTCACGCGATCGAAGTCAGTGACCTCTCACTCTCTCTTTCTCGCCGTAGTATATATATAATACATTTAATACAATATAAGGTATAATAGTATAAATATATAATAAATTAATAAATGATGATGAGTGTAGTCAGCTTCAGATTTTTTTAAAAAATAAATAAACTTAAGTCATTGACAATGGCTGTTTGAAGCAAAACGCTGATGATGATGTGTATGTAATAGTGTGTTACTTTATTTAAGCAAGCTAATATAAAACGTTTTCGAATTAGACCTTTTTCAATATAAGTCTACAAAATAATAATTTAATGTTAAAATTCGCAAGAAAATACAATAATTGCGATCAATATCGAGAGAATCGATTGTGATTTTTTGCACACGTTTTTTCTGGTAGGATAAGGTCGCAATTTTAATGTTTTTCTATTCCGTTCGATTAATTTTAATAAAGCAATTTACGTCATCGTTTTGCTCATTTTATTCTGCTTTTAAGTACGAACTTCCGACATTAGACCGGCCGTATAAATTAATCGCTGCACATCCAATTCCGTTCTATTCGATCTCCCACTTCCACTTGTGTCTCTCCGCCCCATCGTTATTTCCCTCTCGAAATTTCCCTCGAATTCGACGGAAATCCATCAGAAGAGATGAAACCTTGAGCATTCGTCGGCTATCGTCTGGAATCATTCGCGGTCGACCTAGCGACCTTTTGCGGCGAATCAATTTCACACACGGAAAAAGAAAAGAGTGGAAAAGAGAGACCGAAGTAAAAGTATCTCACGCACACGAGAGACGCGTTATACGCTTTTGTACGTAAGCTTTTGTACATGGACACAGAAAATTTTACGTCGCGGATCTCGTTCGGTTATGAAAACGAGACCGTTTGTGCCGATTTGCTCACGCTGCGTGAAGCAAAATGTCGATTTCGTAAATGTCGAATTGAAACTGTACTTTCTATGATCGGAAGCGTCTAAACGGCGTCGTTACGCCGGTGCTTGATGACAGCGAGCGCCAGAACGTTTCTCTGATATTTGTTCTAAAGGAAATGGTGTGTGTATGTATGTGTGTATGTGTGTGTGTGTGTGTCTTACTCGCCACGCTGTGCGAAACGTAACTCCTCGGAACGAAACGGTCGTCCACTTAAAGCTTATATCGAGCTTTTGCCGAAGATTTTATGACGAAGTTGTTGACAACACGGCTGCCATTATTTGATGATCTTTTTCTCTGACAGACAGTTTTATATATACTCGACATGTGTAGGGAGAATTATAAAATAGAAAACTTATACTACAAAATAAAAGAGAAATACACAAAGTGAAGATTATGTTACATTACATTGCGCACTCATATTGGGAGAACGTCTACTCTTTACAGTTAATTGATAGTCGATATTCAGTAGAGTAGCACGTGACCCAATATTGGACCGGCGTCTAAATTATTTATACACGAGTAAACGCTAAACAATCCCATTACTAATTTGAAAATAAATTAAAGTTAAAATAAATTAAGTCAAAATAAATTAAAGTTTATCAATAATCGATTACTCCTTTGTCCGTTAAACGAATTTAAAAATTCGAAATCTCGCTGACTCAACCGAATTATTTAACCGCAAATATATGTACTGAGTATTTTCTCCCGTGTGTTACGCGTACAAGCGCGTCTCTCTTTGTCTAAATTGATTAAGTGCGCGCGTGTAAAACAGAACGAGAGATCTCGAGAGTAACGCGATATTACGGAGTGCGAAAAAAAATCTTGGCGCGCTGCAGCACCACTTTGGAAGTCCGTTGCGTTAGAGCGGGATTGCTATATCAGGTTTGAAATTTGATCCAGAATTCCTTGACCAGGAGAACACGATTTGTAGATGTGCGAGCAATCGTGATTTCTCTTTCCAAATTCGGACGCCTCCAAATACTCGGGATCCACGAACGAGTTGTTTCCTTCTTGCGGCCTGGGATTCAAAAACGTACATTTGTTTCTGACGTTTGTGTGAAGAAACGCGAAATATTCTAATAATCCGCAAGGAAATAAAAAACCAAAAATATTGTGTTACGTGAGCAAAAGATGCAGCAATTCTCCCACGAGTCCTTCGTCCTTTAAAGGCGCCACTGCTGCTTCGCATATGCTCTTCTTCATGCACTCTCTTCCATCCATGGCTTTTCTACATGTAAGAAAAATTGTAAACAGATTGCGAAAGATACAAAATATTTTTCTAGATATTATTTTTTATTCGAAAAAAAAAAAAACGTTTGTATCACCTATCAAACTCCTCTTCTAGAAGCCTGTAGATCATCGTTCTCTCGTCGTTCCCGCTTACAGTTTCGCGACGTTGTCGTGACGCATTCTCGAAAAATTGCGTAAATAACGTCGCGTTCTGCGGCAGAACGTATTGGAATTGAAAGTTCTGTCCGAAAACCAAAATTTTGCCCGAGAGTTCCACTGGCACCGCATATCCCACAACGAGCTTGTGTACGTACGATAGAAGGACAAATAAATTAGTGTATAATTATGCACGATCTCTTTTGATGCGCAAACGACGACTATAAACTATAATATATCGTTGCATAAACTTGATTACTTTTAATTTTTAAAGAACGGAGCGCTACGCAGTGTTGAACGCTTCGTGCGGCCGGAACTTTCTATCCGGTCTTAAACTATTGAATAATTGTGCAAATCATAATTGAGCTTAATTTTTTGACTCCGCATCTGATCCTACAAATTTTCATTATATACTCAATCCAATTTGATAATTGGATTAAATTAAATTATTCTTGGATTGAATTTCTCTTCAATGTATTATTTTGAACGAATAGGAGATCCGCCTTTCGCGCTGCAGTGTTTTTGCGAACGATCATATCCGTCTTTCGGACACAGCGACAATATTCGCCGGGCGGATATATTCCCTCACGATGCTCTAAGAGTTGAAGGAAATATCTTTCACAGAGATGAAATAAAATGTACAAAAATGTGTACGGGAAAACACACGAAGAATTAATTTTCGCCACTTTTTCGAGAACACAGTCAGCTACACGGAGAGCGAGCGAAGGAGAAGAAGACGGCCGACTATAAGCCGAAGAAGGCTGATGCTGCATTGCGCGATTCCATCTCGCAATAGGCATAAAAATTCATACGCGACGCTATCTGGCTGTAAAAGAAGAAATTCGTCGCGATGAGAGAACAGAACTCTCTCTCTTTCTCTCTCTCTCAATTCACTTTACAGATTACATCACCGTCGTAAATCAAGAGATGTAAGATGAAGAGGAAGAAGCGCGAATCTGATCTAACGTTCGGACGCGCGGCAAGAAAGCATAAAGCGCGGGAAGTATCAATAATGGCGTGTATCTCGGCGGCTGTTGAATACAAAAATGCGCGATACGTTCGATACAAGATTGATGAGTGACAGCCGGAAATGCGCGAGACGAGCCAAAGAAAGCTCTTTGGCTCGCGAAATATATCGCGGATCGATCGGTCGCTCCGCGAAATCGACAGATGGCGTAAACAAAAAAAAAAACAAACAAACAAACAAACAAACAAACAAAAGTACACGAAAGCACATTAATTGCAAATGAAATGTTCGCGCGCGCCGCGAATTGAATTAATTATTGTCACGTGAGAAACACGTGAAAAATACGATTGTAAAACGGGAAAACAGTTATCGCGTCTTTTTGTCTCGCTAAATGCGTTTTTCATGCAGTATATTGTAATTGTATAAGCTTTACTCAAGAGGCGGTCTCTCTATATCCTTACGCTATTTTCGCGACCTGCAGATGACGGAGAAGCCGCGTACAACACTCTGGCAAGTCGCCAAACCTGTCCTTACTTCTGCATTAGTTTTTATGATGCGCGACGCGCTTCTACTTTGCTTAGGCGCCTCATATTCTTTATGCAAGGGATAACAGACACTGCCAAGACGCGGCGACGGCGGCGGTGGTGGTTTTATGCCTCGTTCCCTGGCATTTTCTTTATCCTGAATATTCTGAGAAAAAATTTCGAACAAGTAAAGGCTAATTTAATAATACAAGGTTTACGTGTATTCTCTCGTGTCTCGTTTAGATTATCAAAAATATATTATTTTGTGTATTTTATTTTTATCTTTACGATATATTTACTTCGTGTGCGCGCGTAAGTATCGGAAACGTGTCTGAGTTCGTTAAAAACGAAACTGTATCGACGTTTTAATAAAACCGAGATTATTTTACCGAGAAGTTTATTACGCAAAAACACGCCAATTCGCCGAGACGCAGAGCAGACGCAGAGTCTGAGACGCGCGCGCGCGCGGTTTTTGCCTTAATCTTTCCACCCTCGTCGCCGAGATATTTCGTCGCCGTTGAACTTCTTCGCACACTCCTTGCGCGCAAATTCTCTTTCACCTTTTATCCTTTCTTTTCTCATCCGACTTCTCTCAGTACTCACGTTTCTCGCATCGTCCCGGTCTTGTCATGTCGTCAAGCCACTGTAAATTGTGCAACGTTTCCACTATGCAGCGACCCGAATACACTGACGGAATCTGAATTCTCGTTGTCGTCGTCGTCGTCTCGCGCGAAAGGATGGACGCGGTCGTCCTCCTACTTGTGGGAATCGAGACGAACGAGGGATCGATATCCCATTCTAAATTCCTCCTTTCCGGAAAAACGATGCGCCGCGCTTGTAAGCGAACGCAGCTGCCGGCAGCGCGGCTTCTTTCTTATTTTCTCCGATCGCTACCGTATTTTCTCTAGGAATACATTTACATTCCCGAGAATTCGCAATCGCGGCAAGCTTTGTCATCTTCGCGCGGAAAATTTATTTATTTAGTTTTTTTTTTTTTTTTTTGTTTTTGTTTTCTCCGCGTTCGTTACAGAGCGCGACGACGATCTTTGAAAGAGAAAATCGTTTCTTGCCAAATCGCTGTGCAACCGATTGTTTGACGAAACAACCGACTTCGTGCTTTTTCTCGTGTTATTCAGTGAAATGTTGAAACAACGGTCTGAATTGTATCAAGTGCAATGAGCATCAAAAAGCACGGAAGATATTTAAACTGCACTTTGTTCACGTTTCGCTGCGTTTCTCTCGGCAAAACGATGTTACTGCAAAACGTAATATCTCAAAGAAAAAGAGAGAGAGAGAGAGAGGGAGAGAGCAGCGTACGGAAAAAAAATTCGTTTCATCTTTTGCGCGTCTCTTCTTCCCTCTTTCTCTCTCTCTCTCTCTCCTTCTTTTACCGTTTCTCGTAACAAATCACAATCAAACCTCGACATAATTTCCTCGGCGAAGTTTACACGTGCGGTGACCTGGACGCGTCCAATGCGCACTTTCCCTTTGGTCGCTTCTGTGTCTGTGTTTTAAAAAGCAAACATTCAAATATTTACAATTGTCGCGCCCGCTTCTTGGATTAAAGAGTCTCCGGCTTTCCGGAGAAAAGGCAATCGACTGCTCTCTTGACGTTATAACACGGGACAATCGATGTCGATTTGCCACTCGTAGTCGCGCTATGGTTTTTGCGCGTGTTTCCGCGTGCATTGACCCGGATAAGATCGTATTTTGCTTCTCGCGTCTTATGTCGCGCATGCGAAATTTTTTATTTCGCGTTTCTCCGAGGGAGAGACAGAAAAAAAGAGAGAGAGAAAGAGAGAGAAAAGGTGACAAAAAAAATTACCTTGAGAGCAAACAAAATTGTTTGCGCTGCCAAATTTCTTTTTCCCTGTAACATCGCGATGCATATTTTTCCGATATATCGAAAGCACGTGTTTAACATATCGCCAATTTATGGTAACGCAATTCTCTCAGACGCGTCTATTGGCTTGCGCGCGCGAGTCAGCCTTTAACTTTTCAGTTGCATCGCGCGAAGTTTGCATCTTACAAAATAGAACGAAAAATTCTCTATTCCGGAAATTACCGCGAGCAATATTTTCAAATAAAAATCTTAAGTGTAAAAGTGGGAGTGTAGTAATTGCGCGTCACGTTATAGCAAATATTGTTCGTGGCGCTTTGCTACAAGTGGCGCAGTAAATGCATTTCTCAAATATATATTGTTTGGGAAAAAAAAAATCCACATGAAACTAT
The DNA here is from genome assembly GCF_002006095.1 of Pseudomyrmex gracilis. Classification (NCBI taxonomy): domain Eukaryota; kingdom Metazoa; phylum Arthropoda; class Insecta; order Hymenoptera; family Formicidae; genus Pseudomyrmex; species Pseudomyrmex gracilis. Next base: position 100,936 of record NW_018020733.1, read on the forward strand.
CGGAAAGCCGTTATATTCCCTTATCTCTTCGATTGCTCTTTTGAACACTTTTAAAACCGCTTCTTTACAAGCTAACCCTAAAGATAGAGTTTTCATTTAATTTCCCCGAAGTTTTCTTCTTCTCCCTCCACTCCACAAGGAAAGGAGCGCTAATAACCGAGAAGCATCCTCGCTGCGGCAACGAAAAACGAAAGACAAACAACCCCCCCATCACGACATCGAGCCGCCGTTCTCATCCACCGCGGGAGAACTCCCAGCGGGAGTTTTCCCGATTTAATTAGAGAATTTGAAGGCGCGGACGAAGGATAAAACTGCAGTTAATTATCCAATCGCGTCCCGCGGCGAACGCCACGGCTGTTCCCGCCATTTAAATTTATCCTCCCGTTTCCCGCTCGCGCGCGCTGCCGAAGACATTAACAGCGCTGTTATCGCGCGACGCGAAACTACGCCCGAAGAAAATTCAACTCCCTTTCTCTTGTGTTACTTCCTTGTCCCCTAGATGTTATTTTAATTTCATTCGCGTTAATTAAGAACAAGTCGGTGCGCGGATTAAAAATAAACAAGCATATATGCGCGCAATTAAAACGCGTCGCGTGTTTGTCATATACCGTTTTATTATATTATATAAATGTAGAAATTAAATTAATTGAGAAAAATATAATAAAACTAATAAGTGACACACGTGCGCGAATAACGAATTACGAATAACGTTTCAAATTGTCAATTAAAGATGCGACGAGGCTGTCGGTAAAACCGCGCAAATTGCATTCTCACGTAACGATCGATACATTGAAAAACGAGCGAAGCAACACGCATATATATATATATACGTAATCGCTAGATAGAGTAACCGCGTTTAAGGTGAAACTTCACTGGTTAAAGAATCTCGCTTTGAGGAAACTTTGTCGCAAAGAGAGAGAGAGAGAGAGGGAGAGAGGATCTAGATTACAAGGTGACTATGGAAATCCACCACAACCGAGAACCAAGGAGAAGGAGTGTCATTTGGCTTGTCGGATGGAAAGACACTCGTGCGCAGCATCTCGCGGAAAGGACCGTCACTTGGCTCAGCGATGCGAAATATTACGCCTTGAAAATTGTAATTAGTTAGCGTGTCTTCTCTGAGAAGAAGAGAGAGAGATAAATATTCAGCACAACATTTTCAGATACGCGCGCAGCGAACACTTCAAAAGTTTAGTTCTCGAGCTAATCAAGGATCTTCGGTTACTTTCATGCGAAAAAACGCTTGGTTCCGAGCGTCGGAACAATCGAAACACGTTCTTTCTTTCGCGTAAAAAAATTTCTTCTCCCCACGCGTAGCGTTGCGTCCGTCGTCACGAGAGTAACACGTGCAAAAAGAAAAAAAAGATTTGCTGGAACAGCAAAAAATTAATTACTATATGGCCAGCAAAAAACAAACATTTGTTAAGTTTATTAAAATTTTTGTTTTGCCAACAAAACATTTTGTTGATGAAACAAAAAATTTCGTAGATTTCAACCATTTTTCTTGCTAACCATATTAATAGCAAAACTTTTTTTTCCGTGTATAGCGCGCGATATGTAACATACGGAGTTTTGCGAAGATAAAAAAATACCTTGAATGTTCCTCCAAACGGATAGACGATCGGCGGCGGGTATAATATCTGTCTTTCCATTCTAGACGCGGAACCTTCACCTTTCCAGCAATGTGACGCGAAAAAGACCAGCAGAAATATACTCTTCGCCATTTAGAACCTAACAACAAAAGCAGTGAAACGATGGGATAACTTGAGTTTCTCGCGAGTTTTCAAGTGTACTTTCAAACTTTCCACTTTGGCCCAAATATATATACAGGGAGATCCGACGTTTGCACATATACACACCTATATTTGTATTTTTGTATCTTCGATGTGCTCGCGAAAAAAAAAAATAACTACGAAGCGCAAGACTTTTATCTCTTTCATTGCGTCAGAAATAAAGAAGATAAAATTTTCGATTGGCGCGTATAATAACTTTTATATTTTACGATCGTCGCGCGCGAGTACGAGTCCACTTCGTCTAGATTCCGTGGGAAATAAGAAGAGAGCAAAACCGAGGGGGACGCGAGGCGCAAATAGACTCCGGGTTGAAAGCGGACGCGATTGTTGAACCCGCGTCCGTGGTTCCGACGATAAAGTGTACGCTGCCACTGCCAGGATGAATGAATTCGTATTCAGGTGTACGCGGCGGGTGGTCGGCTTTAAATATAGCTACTTTTATCAAGAGCGCAATTTATGACGGCTTTTATAGTCCGTCCCTTCCCCCTCCCGTAGAAGTATCGCGCCGTACTTCGCATAGGCCCGTCCCGAAAAAGAAGCGACTCCCGCGGTAAATAACTCCTAATGCTTCGGCACCCGGTAAAGTTTTTTAAGTATCGCCCGAGGGGGAAAGAACCCGTTGTTCGCGCGCGATTCTCTTTTTTTTCACCCTCATCTTTTGTGTCAAGCAACGTGTCATATTACGAGAAAAGAACTTCTTCTGTTACTTGCGCGCGGACACAAATTTAAATGTAAATCGCGCTCAAAGCCCGGGAACTTCTTACTTATTTCCCCTGCAAATTTCCACCTAAACATTGCAAGCTCCATATTTTATTTTAACGTTCACCAGGAATTTATTCCGGCATTAAGACGTTTGATATATAAATGGAAAGAGAGTCTACTGACATTTACTCAACGTTTGCGCTTAAAAAAAAAAAAAAAAATAGATTACACATTAAAAAAAAAAAACAAATATTGCACATTTAAAATAAATCTGAATTAAGTTAATTAAAAGGAGATCGCAAAAATTCCAAAATATAAAATTAATATAAAAATGTGAATCTCTTAAACGTGCGCGTCAGCGTACCTTTAATCTTACGACTGGTAAACTCGTTGAAGGAACGGCGCGTACGCACGCTTGTCTGACTCTAATCGGTCGCCTTCACTTCCCACCGTTCCAAACTCCATGCCGGCGCACGTGGCCCGCCTCGTGGAAATTAACGTAAATTCGTAGAGCCGCCCGAATTGCTTGCTCAGCGAGTCGACACCTGCGATGAATTATGGTCAAACACGCTCAAATAATTTCGTGCGCACGGACCGGCAGACAGTCGCGGACTAGAGAAGAGAGAGGATTCCAGAATATTCTTGAAATTAACGGTTCGTATTCGCGAAATACGACCGTGCCTGTTTACTTCTCGCACAAGTTCGAGAATCTTGTTACACAACTGCGTTCCGCAAAACCCAGTTGAAAATGTATTACACGGAAATATATCAGATATGTATGAAAGTTCGCGAAAAGCCATTTTCTGATTTATCAAACGATACAAAACTTTCTTGTAAAACTTTAATTTAATGCAATCTTAAATAAACTGGTTCCCCCCCCGTGTAAACTCTCTCTCTCTCTCCGATATTGCTCGCCGCGCGCTTTTAGCAATTATTCGCGCGCACGTATGTATAAATGCATGTGTGTATGTATGTACACACATATACGTAAAAGCGAAAGATTTCAAATGCAAAATACATTCGTTCGCACGTACGGAATATTATATTTCATCGTTAAACTCGGATTATATCCGTGTCCCCCGCCGTGTATGAATAAATCTTCTACCCGAATTCTATTTCATCCACGTACGCGGAACTTACTTTATCGTTTTATTCGCATGTAAAACAAAAACGCGTAGTATAAAGCTTACAGTATATTGACTGTAATTAATCATTGTTATTGCGCGTTGTTTCATGCATTATTTACAGGGTGTCAGAAAAATTTTGACGTGATCAAAGTGTGAAGAGATGAATTGGATTTGATCTGAACGGAAAAGTCACATTTGCCGTCTCGCAAAATTTGCAATTATTTGCAGTTTATTCAGTTTATTGATTAAGTGATATGGAGCTAATGAGCGGATGTGAAAAGCGACGATCCGGATTCTGTACGTGATTTTCAGTGGCGCCGCCGTGAAAATCAGCTGATCGCAAGAAGTTGCATCGCTTGTCTGCCTCGCTTTGCTAATTACCACAAGATTGCATGAGATAGGCTTTTTGGTTTTACAACTGAAAATCATACACGTCTAGAGAATTTGAACCGTGGCTTCTCTCACGCAGTTCATTGACTTGAGTTGATTATGTAACAACTCGAAAAATAAATATTGCGAATTTTGCAAAATGGGAAACGAATTTTTTTGTTCAGACCGATTCAATCTATTCTCGCATTTCGGTTGTGTCAAAATTTTCCTGACACCCTGTATGTATATACCGGTGCTACTTTCCCATCGATACTTCAATTAAATTTCGCTCTTTGTAAGAAGAGCGCGACGCGGCAGAAAGAGGGGGGGTGAGGTGTTAAATGCACTTTGTAAGTACAACATGATGCTAGTTAAAGTTGGACGAAAGTCGCGAGGAAACCGGGAACAATGAAGGACGAAAAGCAAGCGCGGAAAGCAGCAGTCGGATACCGTCGCGAAGAGATAGATGGCACAATCTACTGTTCGCCCCCTTCGCTTCAAATGTTTGTCAGTTCTGCCTTTGTAATCACTGTTTGCAGAAAGTTGTCACTACCTCCCAGGTGAGAAGTGCCCGCGACAAGTTCCCCGGAATAAGAGGCGTTGTGCGCGCGCGCGCAGAACAAGTTTTGAAACAACGAAGATTACACGTTCCGGGGTTTAAAGCTTTCGCGGAAACGCGCGCGGGCAAAGAGAAACGCAGCAAAGAAACGCGAGGGAAAGGCGAAAGATAATGCGATGTAAGGAGAACAAGAAGAGCCAGATAAGATAAATGAAGATAAAGTTGAAGAGACAGCGAGAGAGAGAAAGATAAGGGGGAGAAACTGTAAACTGGCGAAACTAAATACAGAAAAGGGATTCTTATTCCACGTTGCGAGAGGGTGAATTCCCGAGTTAATGACTTGAAAAGTTTTAATTGACGCGCCATAATGAAATTATGTAACACGCCGCGAAACACAACGCCGAGCAATTTCTTCGTTCCGAATGCTTTCGCGCTCGGTCGCGTAAGATCGAAATATTGTCGTAGTTGGAGAAAATTTCGGTCACGGGCGACGAGTAAAAATTAGGGAAAAAACAGCGGGAAAGAGAGAGGAAGGAGGAAGATAAATGAAGACGGAAACGGGGGAAAGGGGGAGGGAACGGGCAATTTGGTGGTTGAACAAAATTGGATTGTAAACGGAGAAAGGTCTATTGTCTCCGAGAAACACTGAACAAGATGAATGTGTGCCATACACACAATCCATCCTTTTTACTCCTGAAAATTGCGCACACCCGCGAATGGTTAATAGTTAAATTAATTAATTTAGTAGTACATGTAATCCTCTGGCGCGTAATTCTATTGTAACATTATACTATTGTCGCAAATATAATAGTTAATCCCATGAGTGCAATACACTCGACACTAGTTTAAACGAGGAAACACCGCGCGGTCGCCGAAAACGCCGCGGAGGGTACGGAATCAGACTAATTAAAGTCATTTTGTCTTGAAATTACAAAGAAAGGATAGACGGAATATCGTTTGCGAATTTCGTTAAAATTTATTTCGCACAAACATTTTCGATATCCACTCGTCGTTCGAAGTCGATACTTTCGCCAATATATCGACTTCGAGTATCTCACCGAGAGACAACATTATGCGTTCGCTCTCCGCTATTTCTAGGTCACTATGTGTGTGTATATATATATATATATATATATATACATTTATGCGCTCGACATGCGAAAGTGCGTGACTGGGCGTGCTCCATCATGGTCCAGAAGGAACTACCGCGCCATCCACTTCTCGTCCTTCACTCGTTTCCGTGTCCGTGCATGAACTTCCAGATAAGTTCGATAGCGCGGGACGCGCGGAAAAGGAAAGACGTTGAGAGAGAGAGAGAGAGGGATGTTCGTACGGGAGAGAAGGATAAAGTGGGAAAAAGCGGATAAAGTGAAGGCTGCAAGAAGACCGGGCTGGAGAAAAAGAGGAAACGCGCGCGGAAACGAGATATTGGTATTTACGAATCCAGATAAAGAGCCCGGCACGTATACCGGGGAAGAGAGATCAGGGACCGTCGTATATCGGTTTTCACGGTACCTTACGGCGAGAACTGTACAGCGAAATTTACTTAGCGTCTCGTCCTTTCCTCGTTTCGTGCTCGCGACACAATACGACCGCTCGATCGCCGTCTCGAAATCAATGTCTTTTACAGCGCAAAGGACATTGCGCGCGCAAAGTCGAAAAATAAAAATAATCCTTACAATATTATTACACAAGGACGTATATCACATTTATTATATGTAATTTATATATAAAATATTTTTATATGTTTTTCAATTTTTATAACGTTTAAATTAAAATATTATACGGCTTGTCTTGCACACAAAACACAGCTGCGTTTGAAGTGAGTACCGTGAGTAAATTTCATCCATAACGATCGTACGACGCAACTATCCGCAAACTGAAAGTTCGGCCGCCGTTCGTCGTTATATTCGCGCGGGTAGTATCGGGTTTACCTTTTGATAAAACTCTCATCCGTCACATGTCAGAATCGCTTATGGAAACGGAACCCGCCACGGCGGACAACAGATTACGCCCGCCCGAGTTGAGATTCACCGACCCGGCGATAAACGTTACACCCAGACGCTCTGACATCGCATAATCGAAATGCGCGCCGCGCGCAGTACACCGGTCGTGTAATTGAATGCGATTTCACTCCCTTCCCCCCTCTCCTCCTTCCTCCTCTCTCCGGTTCGAAGAGGAAACGAAATCTCGAGTCCGATCTTTTCGAGAGTTCGATCTTCCTTTTCAAGGAAATACAATTTCTGTAAATGATTCCAACGGTGACTCGACGCAATCGGGATACGTAAGGACGCAATCGCCGCCAGACCTGCCCAATCGCTCGGCATCCTGATACAATTTGTTGGCGCTCTGGTGACTGGAATTAATCGCTACCAGCGAGTCCTCCTCCGTCGGCCTGCGAACGAGATTCAGATTAAATCGTTTCGAGCGCTCTTCTCATCGAGTAATGCCTCTAGTTATATTCAATCGTCTATCGAACGTTCTCGATATGTATACACCGTTCTCCGAAGCGTCTTGCAATTCCGAGCGTTATTATTCGCGAAATCTTTCGTTTCTTATCGATTATCGCAAGTGGTTATGTAACGAGCCCGCCTCTTCGCGTTTGAGGTACATATAATAGTACATTTTTTTTCTCGGTGTAATTATCGGAATAAAATAAAAGGTCTTTAAATCCGCAACGATTTTTTTTTTTAACGCGCAATCAATTGGAATTATTTCCCTCTTTTTTTGCGCGCGCGCGCGTTTTCAACGTGACAAATGACAGAAATCAATGATTATCATTACAACGTGTATATACAGGGTGTCCCAGAATAGCCGTACAATCTCTCGTAGGCAGATAGAAGGAATAAAACTGAGTCGAAAAGTCCTGAACCATTTTTTTCTATTATTTATAATAAAGGAGTAATTATTGAGTAAATCAGGCCAATCAGCGCCGATCTTNCTGATTGGCCCGCTTTACTCAATAATTACTCCTTTATTATAAATAATAGAAAAAAATGGTTCAGGACTTTTCGACTCAGTTTTATTCCTTCTATCTGCCTACGAGAGATTGTACGGCTATTCTGGGACACCCTGTATATCTGCGACTCGTTGTGCGTGCACGTTGTGCGGTTCAAAACCGCAATGTTCATTGGTCTAGGAATTCAATCTACATCAATATTTATGCGAAATGTTATGATTCATTCCATCTCATATATTAACAATTATTGAACCGAACCGGAATTCAGATGTAGAGACCCCCAGGATTTTCGATGAATCTCTCCGTAATTTGCATGCTTGACAATTAATGGCTCGTCGGCATTAATTTGTGAAATATACTCGACAACCGAGCTTAAACTCGCGGCCATATGCAATTACATTGCATTGGCGTTTTGCTGAATTATATTCCGAAAGAGAAAGAAAGATGTATATATATATATATATATATATATATATATGTACATATATACAAGGTATCTGAGAAATTTTTACACAGCCGAAGTTTAAAGATAGATCGAATCAATCTGAACAGAAAAGTCTCATTCATCATTTTGCAAAATTCGCAATGTTTGTTGAGTTATTAATTAATTAATGTGAGCCTCATTAATAAGGACGTAGGAAGCAAAGATTCCGGATTCCGTGTAATTTTTTAGTTGCAAAGAAAACTTACTCACTTCATGTAATGTTCTAACGAGAGGCGAGACAACGAGCGAATGGGGTGCGACACAGCTTCTTGCAATCAGCTGATTGTCAAAACTGAAAGTCCATACACGTTTATAGAATCCACGGACCACGCGCGCTTATTGGCTCGCATTAATTAATTAATAATTAAGTAATAAATATTGCAAATTTTGCAAAATGTTAAATTTTGGTAAATTTTTTTGTTCAGATTGACCCTCTTAAATTGATCTCTTTCCACATTTCAGCTGTGTCGAAATTTTTTAGACACTGTGTGTATATATTATATATTCTCTAGAGAGTCGGTCGGTTGGCTGCTGCGGCGGAGCGGCGCGGGGAGATGGCATTGCACAAAACGAACGCCTGGGCGAAAACCTAGGCAAAACACTTCCATTAGAAACTTAATGTACGCGCGCCTAACTTTGTCGCAATTAGCGCGCCGCTGTTAGCTCTCGGCGCGCAATTTCCTTCGAACACACGCGTTTGGAATAGCAAATTCGTGGACTCCGGTTACGGGCTGGCGCGTTCCGCGAGCGCGGACGAGCAGATATTTTACATGATGTAACAGCCATCTGCTACTCGACTAACGCTCAATTAGAATTTTGCCAAACACATACACACACACGCACACGTGGGGCTGCGCAGAGCTCGTGGAATTTCAGAACTTCACTGACTGCGTGCGTGTAGTAATTGTGTAACTCGAGTTCGTTACCGTTCATTTCGACCGGATGTAACTTCAACGAATGTTCACGTTTTTTGACGAAAAAATGTCTTAATTAATTTTGACGAGAGAAAATCGCGAAATTATGTAACGAAAGCTAACGTATGTCGCGCGTCCGTGTGTGTACAGTGCGACTTCGCGTAGTGACTTTGTGTAGTGTTGCACGTGAGGCAACACGAGAAAAGAGAAGAGTCTTCAAGACACATAACAGAGAAGATGCAATTTTTCGCTCCGCTAACCTACATTTCGTTGTATATTTGCGTACGAATATCTCTCGCGGAGTCTTTACATTATTCCTAACGAACACGTTGGCCATTAGTGACTTCCAAGGGAATTCATTACTCACGACTCTTCCAGTAATAAATTTCGTTTCCGGCAATGTGTGCGCGCGCGCGCGCTCGCTCGCACGAGAGTACATATATCGACCTCCCCGCGCACTCGGTGAGTCAAAGTGCGAGTGTCGAAACTGACTTACGTTAAAATTAAGTGAATCACTTCCTCGAGCACGTCCTGCTGTGTCCTGCGAAGTGGCGTCTCCGCGAGCTCGCAAATGGTCCTCAAAAGGCACTGCCTGCCGTCCCGCCAGCCGTGTCTAAAGAGTCAACATTAAATCTTACTTTGCACAGTCGGGTTTTTGCGCGCCCCGTGTCGGTTCCGCGCGCGTCTACTCTTTCCGCCGTCTCTTCTCCGCACGCAATTCAGGTTTTCTTATTTTAATACGACGCCGAGGTAATTTTATTAGAGCGGTTCCCGCGCGCGCCGGCAAAACCTTTGAGCGGAGGAGGCGAAAAGACGTGATAGTTTATTACGTACTAAGTGAAGCGTCGCTTTTCGTGAAATTTTGCGCAAGAATCGTAAAAACCGCGATATCTTTAACCGAAAACAATTGACAACAATTTGTGAGAAATACGGTCGAATCATAATCGCGCGGTATTCCTTTTTTTTTGTTTTTTTTACATCTCGCGCTATTAGATATCGACTTTCACTATACACGCGGTATTTTATATCTCCACTCATCGCCCTTGCATTGTATTAACCTACACCTTTGCAAAGTAATTGCCTTAGGTATGTCCCAATTAATTTACGTTCGAGTCGCCGACGAGGCACTGCCGCACTTTGATCCTGCGAATGGCAACGCTCGCTTATGTAGGGCGCGAGTAACACATACACACACACACATAGAGAGAGAGAGAGAGAGAGAGAAAGAGAGAGAAAGAGAAAAAGAAAGAGAGAGAAAAGAGAAGCTCTCGCGCAAAGGAACTCCTCTCTTTGTCACTGAAATTCATCTGGATTGTCAATTTTGTGTGTCGGTATCTTCTCTTTAACTTTATACAAGCAATTTCCATCGAATGTCAATCTTCTTTTCTCTTTCTCTCGCGGTGTGTGATTTAGATTTCACTTTTTGAAATCAAAAAACTGAATTATAAATTTGCATTCCTTCGACTCTCTGTGACTACATTTGTTTGATCTCGCCGTGTTCATGGTTTTTTGCAACGATAAATAAAATTGTATCGCTGATGCACCACGTATCACGTTTCCGCTATTATCAGATATATATATTACACGCAAACGCGAAACGATTTCGACGTTTTGGCGCGCGACGATATATATTTCAAAACTGTTGCTGATGACACTGAGAGCGCTGATGTAATTTTTGATAATATCTCGTCGACAGCTCACGCAAGTTTCGCACGAACGTCGAAAACGAGCTCGAGTTTTTTAAACGGAAGAAACAATGCGCGCGCGCGCGCGCGCAGAGATCGTTTCGGCAGAGATATGATTTCAATAAGCGGCCATCGCCGCCGCTGCGACCAATATAGCGCGCGGAGTTAAGTTAATTACGAATTTACTCGCTCGCGCTTCTGCCATGTTTACTGATTCATCGGGCAATTTCGTCTGGTAATGCGCGGCGTTTGTTCTTCCGATTTCGAAATTCAAATCACCTCTCTCTCTCTCTCTCTCTCTCTCTCTCGACCGTCCATTGTGCGAGCGGCGTTTGGGCGAGCGAGTAAAATTGCGCTCTTGTTCCTGAATCGTGTATATGGAAGTGGACAAAAGGCGCGGAAAGAGAATAACGAGAACGGCAACTCGCTCGTTCGGCCAATCTCGATGGCGCTTTAAGTGTCCTACAAATTGAAACCAGCGATAGTCTAGATTTTATCGGCCGCGATCGCTTTTCCCGCGTTTAAAATTTCTCGCAAATTTTTAATTAACTGCAATGACCGGGTACACGTTCTGATATTTTCTGTAATCTGATGCCACAACGAAGCTCGGAGAAAAATCGTACGTCCGTTATTTCGGAAGAAAAATGCAATTTTGGATAAGCGATTGGTAACAACTTACTCGTCCAACAAGTTCTCGATGACGACGTAAGCCTCTTGCAAATCGAGATCTCTCGTGTGTCTTGCGGAAATTACCGTTGGCTCGAACTGCGACAAATTCCACGGTAGTACGAAATTGAGCTGGAATCCCGAAGAGAAGGCGAGAGTGCCTCTTTTCGACGTCGCCACGGGCATCGAGATACCTAGGGTGAACTGTCGAGTAAATTTATATTCGCGGATTATATCATCCAGTAAAAAACAACTGCGGAGAAAAAAACAATTTTTCGACTTTTGTTTTAATAATTTACGTGTTCGAAAACAAAACTTGGAAAAAAAACGCAAAGGAAAGAAGGAAACGAAGAGGTCTCTTTAAAATTAAATTAACGAAATCTTTCCAAACGTTTTCGATCAAGTTCACACACAACAGATTCTCTATAATTAGCGAGGCAGCAGCTTGCAAATAAATAAATAAATATTTCATTCAATGAAACTGGTAGTATTTTGTTACGCGAGCGAACCGAAAGCTCTCCCGGTAATGATCGGTACGCGCATCGCTAAATATCATTTTAATAGGCTATCATCGCGCGTTCAATTACAGAACAAAATTTTTTTGTGCAATATAAATAAATGCAGAATTATATTTTTTTTTGTGTTATTAATTAAACTCGAACGAAAACAAAGCTAAATTTATGAGCATTATAAAAACAATATTTGACGTGCAAAAATCTTCGGTGAGATAGTGAGATTGAGTTTCATTGAGAAATTTTATTTATGTTGTAAATATAATAGAAGGAGAGGAGGAGAGAGAAAGATTGCAGACAGAGAAAGAGAGACAGAGCAATATTTAAAAAATTAAAAACACTCGCGGCATTAGAAACAAAAAACAGCTCGCAAAATAATACTGCAAGACCGTTGTGTTGCAATCACACTAAAGCTACGAAAACTAAAACCAAAACAATATAACTTTATGCAATTTATTTTTAAACTAATATACCGAAGTAAAAAGAAAGAGAGAGAAAAAGAGAAAGAGAGAGAGAGAGAAAAATTCTGAAAATGCATACCTGGAATAAAGTATTCTCTGGATACAACAGAATCGCTCGGCATCTCCATACAGCCGCCCAAAGGCCAACAACCGAGAACGTCCAAAAAAACGGCAGCGACATCGCGAAACGAGTTATTGTGTCACCAACCGAGTGTCTCGCAGAAAATGTTATATCCTCGTCGGACAAACGATGTCGGCGAACGTTTCCATTCTGTATCCAAGTAATTCGCGCGGACTACATCGGATCACTGGTCAACGAACCGTGGGCGAATGTCCTCTTATTCCGCGGCGCGCATATCGACGAGTTCGCGTGGGAACATGATAATGAGTCCTGGAGTTTCGTGGCCACACGGAGAGAAAACGTAAACGCGGTGCTATTTGCCATCGGCAAACGCTTCTAATCCGGAATTACGAGAGCTCGAAAACTCTTCGCGAGACGCATTCACGTAAACCGCGTGTGACGCTTATTTTTGTTGCGCAAGACATCTCGCTAAACATTTGTTTGGAGAATTCAGAGTGCGGTCTCTTAATAAATCGCGCAACAAAGAGAGACACTTGCTATCTTACTTGTCCCTAAACAACAAATTGTTTCGCACGGGAATTTTTTTTTTAAAGCGCGCGTTTACAAAGCGCGCCGCGCAAGCGAAACACAAAGATCGGCGCTTCGAGAAGCGACGTCTGGAAAAAAAAAAAAAGAAAAAAAAAATTATCGACTTTTCACTCTATGAACTCTTGTATTCGCGCGCCGCACGGAGAGAAAAAGAAAAAAAAACCAAAATCCCCGCAACGCGATTAAGCGCGCGTGGATGCGCGTGCAACGTAATGCACGGGAAGAAAGCAGGTTTAGGTGCGAACACAATGCACCGCCGGCAATGCATCAGACCGGCGACATTGTGTATACGCCAACGCGACGCAACGCCCGTCGAAGCGCCCGGCTCCGAACGATTCGTCGGCGTATCAGTTTAATCCTAGCAAGCGATAGCGTTGTAAATCCAATAATTGCCCGTCTTACCCGTTAAGCAGCTTTAATTAATTCCGTTTCCGTACCGGTGAGATTAACGGCCGGAGTTGAATTAAAATCTCATCTGCAGCAAAAGTCCGCTCGGCCGTCGTTTACGTCCTCCGCATCCTTCTAATTTCGTTTCTGACATAGGTATTTAGAACGCCGCTGGCGTTAGTTCCCCCCTTTCGTCCAAATTGCCCGTAGTTGTAACAATTGTCGTTATATACGTCGCGAAACTTTTAATCAACATTTTACAAGCGCCTCGTTACGGCGGATTTTAACGCTCGTTGTAATAAAGTGCGATAGATTGCGCAAATATTGCGAAGAGACGTATTGGATTAAGAGAAAGAGAAAACTGCAATATATAAAATGAAAAAACTCAATGTAGTGTGTTGTTAATCGGAAAAGATGGCGAGAGAGAGGAAAAACTCTGTGATCCGAGATAACTGCTCTGAGAAAATTGCGCTTTGCCCCGCGGAACGTCTCCGTAGGTAAAGTCTCGTTGATTGGAAATGCGCTGTTAAATTGAAACTTGTATTGGATCGATGCTCGCTCAGGGGAAATAATAACCGCATCCTTTTGTGTCTGCAAGTTGAGGAGGACTGTGTCAATTTTAATGACGTTCGCGGAAAAAAAAACGTCATCGACAAACGTCTTGAATTTGTTTTTCCGCGAGTGTGTTAATTGATACCGCGGATAATAATGAAATATTATCGAAAAACGCGGGTGCGCGTAACTTTTCCATTTAAATTCCAATTCGGTGGAAACTAAATTTTAATGAGAATTAAAAAAAAATCTTTTTTTTTTTTTCAATAAGGAGTATATAGATGTCGAGCGTTTGTTTCGAGCGTTCGTCCGCTAATCCGCACGAATTCCGCGTTCGAGAGAGCTACAAAATTACAGGATTGAGGACGTAACGATTGAACTGTCCTGGATACTCACGCCGCAATCGCTACGGATGTCCATTATACGGATTGCGACGGATGTTCGCGCTATTCGGACATCCGCAGTTATGCGGCGCTGTGCCATAATCTTGCCTGGGATCTGTTAAAATCTACGAGACACGAAACCGAGTTTACACTCGCAATGGAATGTCAGAGTCGTTCGATAATCGGATAAATTACAGACTAACGCGCGCGCAAGAAAAATTGTCACGGTGACATTCGCGAGAGTATCGAAGCATCAATAATTAGATAATCTACGATAAAAAAAAATATAGAGATTACATGAAATAATATTGTTCTCTATAAAAAAAATATATATATATTTGTTTAATTTATATGAAAAGTTTTCACTGTTTGATTCACACTGGTAGTTGGTTATTGCGCGAGATGCATCAGCGTGAAAATGATTTATTTCGCGAATTTGATATCTTGCCGCCAGTCTGCCGTTGCGTTGTTTAGTTTGCGCGCCGCGGCGTGTGTGCAATTCACAAAGCTTTCAAAGCGAGTTGGGCGGACGACGTGCAACAACTTCGTTTCGGCAACAGCCGTGGCTGCCGCCGCCCCTCTTTGTATATGCGAAAAATGTGGAATACATACATTACCGTTGCTGCTTGTGTAACAAAACGTCAGACGAAATGACAGGGGAAAGTTAACTCCGAGTAAAGGGATAAGCAATACTCTTATTATTCGTTTTCTTCCTCTGATGCCGCTCCGGCGGAAGTGCACAGCGGAAACAGAGATTGTTGCCGGCTAAAATATTCTCCGTGCAACCGATTTTCACAAAAGACGGCGTGATGTACACGCCGTTGTGAAAAGCAGAAAGCTCGTATTATCTCGCGTTTGTTACTTTAGTTGATCAAGAAAGAAAGAGAGAGAGAAACGGTAAAATCTCGCTTTGGTTCAACAAAGCCGGCGCGTGACAGCGAGAAGTCGATCGCGGCTGACATCAAAGTCGGGCGTGAAATCCGAGTTTAATTTGCAAATCGACCGCTTGGTGGCTATCTTGTATCTCTCGAGACATATTTGACTTAATAATTGTACTAGTTGCACGAAAAGAGAATCATATCCGGATTCGGATTGACGTTCGTGTTGTTCGACACGTCGAGAACTTCGTATCGAGCGGCGCTGCAACGATCCGAGGGATCGAAATCAAAATAAACACAGCGGCAAATCGTCAAGGCGGTTCTCGAAAACAATCGATTCGACGCGTTCGCGTTTATAAAGACAAAACGCAGGATTGAATCAAGTGGGTAGTCTGATGCTTCTCTGGTAAAACGTGTCACTGGCAAGTGACTGGCTCTGCATTAACACCGTACGGGCACTTATTCGTTATACACGGGAAATGTTGAAAGAGATTTTCTTTCTAGCCTTTCTATAGAGAGCGAACCTCTTCCGTCTCTCGAGATGCGGCTATGTGCCGGTAGCGTGAGATTTCTCCAGTTCCGATCAGTTCTGGTGACAAGAAAGAAATGACGGAAGAAGTCAACTTTGTTACCCCGTTTTTTTTTTTGCGCTAAGCTTTATTCGTACCAATAATCTTTTATTTATGCTGTTAAAAAAAAAAAAAAACAATTATCAAGTTTTATATTTCTTAATATTTTTTTTAAATCTTTATTTTAATCGCTCAATTGAAAATTGATTCGACCTGCGATGCTTTGGTTTGAAAATCATCCGCTTGGCGGCTACGTTGTATTCCTCAATAAATCACGTAAATGAATATTTGTATGATTTATTTTTAGAATGTTTCGTACATATTAATTTATACTGCTATTTATGATATTTGATCGACAACTCAATAATAAATATCTCCATATCGATTTGAAAGATCTCTTCCGCTAAAAATATTGTTAATTTGCCACGTTATTTCTCGGTAGCATAGAGAGGATCAGTGTTTTTCTATATAAGGACAGAACTTAACATCTTCTTTCGGGATAATCTGATACTTCTCTGGTAATTGTCAAGTAGTATAACACTTGTAGATTTTTAGTTGGTTTTTTTCCCAGACATACTTGCTTGACCGAAAATAACAGAAGAAGTAACATTTGTTATCCTTTTACATATTTTTTTGTTAACTTATTCACTTATTTTGTTTACTTTTCATTGGTTGCGTTGGCGGAAAGCTTGAAGCAATAACTTCGTTCAAAAAGAACACGTATTGCCGCACAATAAATTTATATGTTAAATAAATAAATAAATATATATATATTACAAAGAGTTATCGATAATATAATTAAGCACTTCGCACAAACATTTATCGGTCGAATGCTGACGCATCAATAACTTTTGCAATCACACCTGACCGAAATTAAGCCGATGTTATCCTGCGGAATTAGCGTCAATCCGCGCTTCTCCTCATAATAATTGGCAACGGGAACGGTCCGGGCTTACACGCGTACGAGGAAACCAAAAGCGGAGCGGGAAGAGGAAGGAGCAAGAAACAGAGAGAGAGAGAGAGAGAGAGAGAGAAGAGCTTCCCGATGTTGTAACCACCGAGTACGAGCGATTCTCGTGGTTGTTTGAACTAAGAGTCGTCGTCGGATTTCGCCGTAAAGCGTGTCACGTCGGAAACTCCCGCGGAACTCGAAACGGATTTCACAATAACTTCGTCCTAAGAACTCCCCGTCGGTACCGATCCAAAACCCCCTTTCGACCGAGACAACGCTGATTATGCGACCAACATTCTTGAGTGTCTACTTCATCCTCCTTGCAACAGCGGAGTTCGCGCACTCTGGAAGACCGATCAGAGCTCTGGCTTTCCGCAAAGGAACGACCTTCTTTGTAAGTCATGTGACACATTCTTCTTGAGCGATACTGACTGAGCACAAGCAACTGAACAATATATATATACGATAGCAAAAGCATAACAGTTTGTTGCGACTAATTAAAATTGCTTATTATTTAATTTCAACGTCCAAAAATGTCGTTTTAGAAACAACTTTTACTGAAAATTTAATAAAAAAGGGATATAAAATAATATAATCCGCGTAACACACTAGTATGTCGTAGCTACTTCAACATAATTAAGCGGCTGAATACCGTGTGAATATTCCGACTGGATCCTGTGAAGGATTAAAGGCTAAATACACATTGGCGCACAGAGGCGAAGATCGCAATAATCTCACAGAGCATTCCGCAAGTGATTGTTCCGGTTCTGCCCTCCACGTACTAAATTGAAATTCTAACATGCGTAACGGATGTTACTATCCACTTGGAACGGTCTCTGACAGAGAGAAAGGAGAGAGAGAAAGAGAGAGAGAGAAAACAACAAACTAAGAATATTCTCAGCGTTAAAATATTGCATGTATTTTCGCGCAATCGCGTTTATGTATATTTGCAAATATCGGAAATATTTTGTCTCTTTGACGGTCAGGCATAAAATCATATCGCACACACACACACACACACACACACACACACTGTACTTTCTGATTAATTACATTCTCATTACCATTTGAGCGAACGACACGCGAAAATGCATCTCGTTTGCAGGAAATTTTTTACGCGATTTTCCGGCCTGAGCGGTAATTTGCTCTGATTATATATTTTGGTTTTTCTGCCATGTTGAAATCATCCTCTTTCCCTTCGCTCTGCGAGTTGCGACTACGAGTTCCAATATTTAAATGTCGGAAAAAGAGGTATTTGCTGCGCTTTTTTTCCTCTTCTCATTTTTTTTTTGCGGGAACAGCTGCACGCGCTGCAAAACGACCCCCGCGTTATGAAAATGCTCGCCCCTTTCCTTGTAGGGTGTTTGTATTGTAATTTATACGATTTCGCGCGATTTGGTGTTCTTCGCGCGTCGAAACGCGAATGTATCTTCCGCTCACCCTTATCCGATAGAAGTGGGGCTGCTTGCACGATGCCTCTGAGAATAAAGTTGCGCGCGCGTTGAACCTCGTAATACAGGTTTATTTTTGACAGCTCTAAGCAGCAGTTTTTTTTTCTTCTTTTTAAACTTTCCCGTGTTGTGTTTCTCCGCTGCGTATTCCCCGCTGAATTTCTCCCCTCGCTTGTATTGAAAGTTCGGATAGGCGCGAAATTTATTTCTCGTTAACGCGAAGAAAGAGAACGAGAAACGCTGAACGGTTGCCGTGAGTTCTTGAAACACACACGTGTGTATATATGTATATATATATTACATCCGTTCCTTGATTTAAAGAAGAAAAACTATATCCGCTGTACTCCACATGTGAAAACGATCGGAAAACGTTGAAAGATTTTCCAACGATTATTTCATGTTGCAAATAGCTGTTATATAATTTTCAATCAAATTAAAATTTTCAATTACTCCGAACGCGTGCGCGAAGACAGCGCGAGTGTGCGGATAGGCGGAAATTAAATCCGAAATAAAATGGCCAGAGGAGTAATTATTACATTTTATGGAATGTAATAAACTATGTTTTCCCGCGCGTGTGTTAATGAAAATACGAGTTAATTCCGTTTGTATGTGTGCGGCGGGAATACGGGATATGAGGTATGTAAAATAGATGGAAATCCATACTTGGATACGCAAAAAAAAAGCATCACTCGCAATTCCGACGTATTAAAGGGGGTGCGTTGAGCGCGGCGTCAATGGCGGGGCAAATGGATTCCTCGTTCAAGCCTCCCTGACTGTAAAAAGCCGTAAGAATCAATGTTGGATAACATTCCGTATCATCCATGCCGGCGCATAACGGCAATGTTTATGCAGCGTCTGGCATGCCGCTGTGCAGAAAGCGAGAGAGAGAGAGAGAGAGAACGGTGGCAGTGAGATGGTGAATTTATGCGCCATACGTACACGAGACTCCAGGCTCTCTAATGTAAACCGATCGGAGCTGGCCGTATCTTCGCTTTAAAAGGGCACCAAGCCACCAGAATGGCATGTTTTGAAGCACGACATAGCACAGCCGGGCATTAATACGGTATGAAGATACGCGACGTATAGATATAAGTGTGTACACAAATGGAAAATAAGAAAACGCGCGCGCGATCTGGAAGGGGAAAATTTATCGGCAGTAACGCGAATGTGCGGAAAACGCGATACGTGTAAAAATACACAACACAGCACGATCTGTTGTCGTACATGAGCAAACGATCGGTTCGCTCTTAAAAAGAAATTTGTTTCTTTAACGCGTCTATTGTAGAGCGAATTTAAATATCTCGACGATTAAAGGGCGCGAATTACTCGCGTAAAAAGACGAGGAGAGCGCGATCTCCGATTTATCGGCGCGATTGATTGAATAAAAATGACGACACGTGTGACGTATAAATAAAATTATGCGAGAAAATGCACGGCAGTCTTCGGCAGCCTTTTGAGAAAGTAGCAGGTGGTTCTCTATAGCCCGCGGGTATTTAGGCTAGAGTTCGTGTGACACAGAAGAATTATGCAGTCCGTGATGATCCAGTGCACTTACGACGAAGTGCATCGCCAGTATCGCGCCAGATACGCGCGGTGTTTGCCGTGCACATTATCCGTTGTACGGGATGGGAATGGAGCTTAGGATCAATATGCATGAATCAACGTTGTCTCGTTACATTCTATCAAGGACGCGCGCGCGTTTAGCGCCGTCCACGACGTTACATATTTGACAGACATTATTTTGATCGACACTTCATCAGAATTACATAATGATGGCGTGCAATTACTTTCGAAGATAATTATATTCTGATTGCACAACACGACGTGTCTATTGTTCTGAACGGTGAAGAAAGAGTTGCGCGCAAATTTTAGTTACGCGCGCCTATAATATATATACAAATATAATTTAATTCTCCTCTCTCGTGTCTTTAACATACGATATTTTTCTTTCTTAAACGCGCGGAATTTCCGTTGCGCGTTCAGTTTCATCTTCCTTCTCGCAATTCGACGATGCGTTTTGGAAGCGGTGCGGAACACGCTGCGCGGAAAATTATGCAAGGATCCGCAAACGCCGCGCACTTCGTCTCGACGGGCTGGCGCATAAATCCGATCGCCTTATCGTGCTTTCGGCCGCCGCGCCGCTAAGAAACAGAGGTTGGCTGCAACGTGGTAAGGTGGCGGAATGCGCGCGTCTGACAAACGACTTGCCAGATCCAGACGACACCATCCTTCTGTCGCATTTACACGAGAGGCAATACCCAGACGATCCCCGTACGTTTAATAGGTGTCGCGAAACCGGCACGGTTCTGCCTCCGCTTCTCTATCTCTCTCGTTCTTTCTCTCTCTGTCTCTGCCTGTGACAGTTTCTTGCGAGGATGAAAACGGCGAGAATCAAGCGCCGTAAGATTCAGACACAGAATAGACACGCACTGAATGACCGTCTTGGGAAAGGTATTGTTGGAGATAATCCAACTCTATGTACATTCAGCGATGTATCTTGAATATCTCGACGCGAATAATTTCTCATTGGAGTGTCGTACAAAAGCGATATTATTTTTTCGAAGTTGTGTCTTTTAGTATATATATATGTACTGTAATATATATATATAAAATGGAGTGGTGGCTCTCTAAATAAATAAGAACAAAAATTTCTAACGATCTCTCGAATGTGTCTTTATTGAAAAAGTCTTAGAGAACTGTATTTATAGAAGATCGATAAGTGGCGCGGAAGACAATTCTCGTTGTATTGCTCGGAACCGCTAATGAGGGAATAACTCGTGAGAGAGAAGTGAGAGAAAGAGAGAGAGAGAATCGCGGAGACGCAATTTTACGATAAGTGTCTTGTTATTTATGGGCGAACATAAAGATAAAATCTCGCAAGAAGAGATCGCGGCAGGAAGGAGGGGGAGATAGAAAAAAGTAATACGTTCGTACGTGGCGCGAAAGAATTTACAGTGGGACGCGCCGTGGGACGCGCGATCGCGCCGCTGTTTTTTTTTTTTTTTTTTACGTAGATAGCGGAATAATTCACAACAGTAATTCGGATAAGACGAGAATCGCGTTTCGGCGATCCCGTTCTTGGGAGTGCGGAATTGAATGGCTGATCGGAAATTCAGAAAGTTCTCCCATGAAGATTACGACAATTTCATGTATACACACACACACATATATATACATATATATGTGTATATATATATATATATATATATATATATATACACACACATTTCCCTCGATCGCGATCCTTTGATACAAAGTTATGATTTCGGATTCCGTGGGACTCTCTTCTTATCAGATAAAATTTCTTTCGGCGTGAGAAATTCTTCTCGCGTTTTCGCGTCCTTTCTTTTCCTCCGGAGTTTCCATCTTCTTCGAGGAGCGCTTTACATCCAAATGCAAAATTTATTTAAAATTACATCTCGATTTTATTAGATCGAAAACTGAACAGCGAATTATTGATTAAGAATAAAACACAGAGAGGTATATAAAAAAAAAAAAGAAAATACACATCTCTAAGAGAATAACTTGGAACAGTTTTACGATCTTCAAGTATATGCTAGAGATATCGCTTTGGTGGTTGGGAAATCAGAAATCACAAATTAATTCCGGATATGACGTAATTTTTTTGCAGTACCGACTGAACTACAAAATCAACTCTCTCCCTTACTCGACGATCTTCGCGCAAGCGTCGGGTTTCAAGGCGGCATGGGAACTTCCGACTAGCGGCGGTGGGAGTCGGAACATCCGGTCCGTTTCCGACATCCACGAGTGCGCCGAGCTCGTGTACGAAAGGTAATAAATACTGTAATACTCGGCTCTGTATAATGCAAGGACGGTGGTGAGCGAGAAAGATGCCGGCAAAGCGCCGTAGAGAAAAATATCGGTGTCGAATGCGGTCGAGAGAAAAAAAAAAAAATAAAAAAAGAGGTAGTAGCGAACAAGCCGAAGTTGGTCAGATGGTTAAAACGAGAGTGGATTTCTGGCCGGCTGACCGAAAACTTTCCCGTTACTACTGGCGATCGAATAGCCAGTGGCGCAATATCGTTAGGCGCGCCCGACTTCCTCAGTTTTCGGCGATTTTCTGAAGACACGATCGAAGAAACGAACTTGCGCATTCAACATATTGAAGTTTTCTAACGTAATTGCGGAAAGAAATTAGAACAAATTTGATAACGGAGCAAGTTTTTCCGATATTCCATTTTCTATAACGATCTTTACTTCGGAATACGCTTGCGATATCAATTTTAATAATCATTTTTAATATTTTTCTATAAAAACTCTCTCGTATTTTGTGCAAATTTATCCTCCGCATTGTGAATTATTATGCAACACCGTCTTAAGTGAGCTCGATTTATTGATCAGTTCCTGTTTCATACGAGCTTTGTTTAGTGACTTGCTTGATAAATTAATCAATTTGTGATAAATGTTTCAGTCACGGTTTCAATGGCCGTTCTTGCTTGCTGAATAATATCTGTCAAACGCTGCGATACGTCAAGCAGAAAGACGGCGTTATAGAAAAGATATTAAAGCTGCTGGCGAGGTGAGTATTGAAATATGTATTAACATTAATAATAATACGACTCGATGTGTTAAATCGTCGTTACTTTCAGATCGTATATTAACAATGACACTTTCAACGAAGACTCATTATTCTGTGAAAACCAAGCCGTGAGCTGTCCTCTGCATTTAATCGGATTCAATAGTTTCACGGAAAGCTAGCGTTAAAAAAAAAAACGAATAACGGAACGTTAAGGATTATTTCTTGTCGATTGAAACGAAACTACATGTCAAACGCAATAATGTTGTAATTTTATAATTTTGCGCGCTTCGGTTTTCGATAATTATTGCAAATATTTAAACACGTTGTAATGATTGACAACAACACGCTAAAAAAAAAAAAAAAAAATAAATGTACAATGTAAACGTAGAAAAACGGAGTGATATTGGATCAAACGCGCGGCAGCAAATGCGCCATGTACCTATTACATGCGCGTGAAATATCGTGTCACCGGTTATTACGAGACAACGATCTTTCTCGCAACGGATTCCATTTGTCTTATTGAAATAAGTACAGACATTACGAAATTACAAAAACTGAGAACCTGCGTTCATTCAACTCGCGATTGCTCTCGCTGTTATCGCTGGATGACATTATGAGAAATGACGGAGGTTAATGAAACATTTGTCATACCGCAAGACCGCACTCAAATTATTCCGCGCGATCCGCGGGCGCGGATCTTGACAAGTAGTAAAATATGGTAGCGCGTCAGTCGACTAAATGTAGTAAAAATATAACGTTTAACTGAAGACCGGAGAAGAACGGCGAGTTATTAAAAAAAAAAAAGAAAAAAAAAAGAAAGAACAAAAGGATATCGTCTCTCTGCCGCGCGTGCGTTATATGTTACGGCCGCGCAACGCGATTAATTTGTCTTCGTGGAGAAAAAAAAAATATCTCGCCGTTCTCGTGTGCATTATTCTTGTTCCCGTGTTTTTTCTACTCTTGCTCCCTCGTCTCCCGCCTGTCACATCCCACGACAGAACGATTATAATTGCTACTCGCGCGCCCCGGTCCAGTTTTCCAGCGAAAAACATTAATTTGAACTATCGCGCGACTATCTGGCAATTAAAAAAGTGTTCCACTTTGTATTCGCCCATTTTGCCAACACAAACACGCATTACTCAGCATTCAAAGCTACAATTGTCGTCGCTGGATTACAATTACGCTAATGACTAAAGTCGCGGTATCTCTAAATAATGTAAAAAAAAAAAAAAAATTTACGCGTTCGAGTAAATTATATTATTACGATAAAAACGTGAGAACGAATTTTTTTTTTTGAAGTTACCTTTCGAATTTATAACATTTTCTTTATTATTATAAATCCGAAGAAATATAATGCTTAACTTAATGTTTCTTGCATGATTTTTTTCGAGTTGTAGTGTAACGAGAAAAATTGTTTTTCTCTGTGTGAATGCGTATTTTTAATTGCCGCGCAATGTCGTTCCGCGACAAGTCCTGTGATTATAGTCCATTTCATTATAAATGAATGTGCGGTGTTGTAATAAGACCGCTTTATTAGCACGTAAATGAATTCGCGATGTAATTATTTCGAGTTTTGCTCGCGATAATGGGTTGTATTAAAATAAGAACGTCAAAGGCGCGGTATCCGAAAAAAAAGTTCAACAATCGAAAAAATACAAATTATTAATTTTCGTCCCGAACGTCTGTATATATTTTGCAGTTTCAAAAAATTGTAGTTACAGTTTCTTTTTTAAATTAAAAATTTTTTCTCTATAAATTTTGCAAGTTACTTGCGAGCAAACAATTTGGTTTAATTAATAAAGCTAATAATTAATCAAAATATCAAAGTGAAACTACGAGTTACTTGTGTTTTGTCAATTATCTAGTCGCTTAACATAAATTGCGTATGACTCTCTTGAGTGCCGCGCTATATTTCTATCAATTCGCGTATACATAAAAAGTCGAGATATTAAGGAAAAGTGGTTTTCCGAACCACTAACTTGTTTCTTTCGCAACAATGATTATTGAAGAATACACGAGTATTCCCGGAGGTAAATAAACGCCGGAGAGAAATTTTGCGGATATGTTTCTGCAAACAACAATATATTGGAAGACACATTTGTGTGTGTGCGAATGGTGTTTACGTTGTAGAATTAAATCATCGTGTTCGGCAAATAAAATAAATTACCGGTATTCCCGCGGAG
The DNA here is from genome assembly GCF_002006095.1 of Pseudomyrmex gracilis. NCBI lineage: Eukaryota > Metazoa > Arthropoda > Insecta > Hymenoptera > Formicidae > Pseudomyrmex > Pseudomyrmex gracilis. Next base: position 125,732 of record NW_018020733.1, read on the forward strand.
AGTATCATCGACAACGTGTTAGCGATCAACGAAGGAAGCAGTAAAGGACTTTCCTCTCTGCGCGCGTGCACATACACACACACATTCAGTGCCGCGCACAATCGCGGTGAACTTTATTATGTAACATAGCGAGACCACGTTTTCCACGTTATCTCCCACGGGGATGCGGTCTCTCGTTCGTGAGACTCGACGACCTGTGTAAAATCAATCCGCAATTGCTCCGATAAGCGTGCGATAATCGCGCAACATCACGCAACATCGGGAACGTTCGAATGCCAGCCTTTTAAAGTCACAAGCGCGCGCGCGCGCGCTCGTCCTCCTTTCCGCGCGTCGCGTCGTCCGCGCGCGTCCCAAGGGACAAATGTCGCCCCCCTTCGACCAGTCGGAGAGCTGTCACATTCCCCGGCACAGAAAGCAGTTATAATTGCATCCCGTGGTCCCGCCGAGGCCGCGCGTTAACGAAAAGCATTAATTTAGAATGTTCTGTGGTTTTCTTGTCAGAAAACCGGCGCAACTCCCGTATGCAATTAACGGAGCGCTCGCGTGCCGGCGCATTGTCGCTTCTGTCGCAACGAGGGCACATCAAGGTGCCTCGAAGAAAAAAAAAGAAAATACGCGGAAGGTAAATTGACTTTTTGTCGAGTCTGATCCGCGAGGTGGCTATTCATAATGTAACGTAAGATTGAAATGTTTGGATTATAAAAAGATTTAACCTCGTGAATGTCTGCGAGAGAGAGAGAGAGAGAAAGAGTTGCTGATAACAGCATGAAATGAACTGAAACGCCTTGAATGAAATTAAATGTTCTATCGAAAAACTTGTAGCTTATGTTATTTTGATGTTTCGAAAACTTATCGCGAGTTCCTGTTTGTGTATGTTTCATTGACAGTTGTTCATTGACAGTTGTTCAACACATAATATACCCGTAAGGTCTCGTAGAGAGCAAACTCTGTGTAATTGTCAAACACAGAACGTGCGTACTACACGCGCGCACATAGTTTCCACAATACTTAAAAATCTATGAGATAATTTGCGTCGTGTAAATTCGTAGAAGCAATTAATGCACAAGACAAGAACTTGAATGAATTTACTTTTTTTAATTTGCTCGATCACTCTTAAAGCAACGTTCTTCTCTTGCAACAGAAGCTCAACGTGTATTGTTCTCTTCTATCAACGAATTAAATATTCTCTCGCTATCAATTAACAGAGTATTCAAAGAATCTCGAAGAACTTTAAGAATGCAGATTAATTATTGACTTCCCCGTTCACTTTCTTAATTGCGGACACAATTTGCGAAGTTGCATCCGCACCGGGATTCGCGCGCGTTGGTTTCACATTCTACTTCAGGGTAAAAGTTTCCAACGGCGGTACACACAAAACAATTCTCGAGAGCAACTCGGCTGATAAACACACACCGGTAAAATTGGATGCAATTTTTTTTTTTTAAAGAATTAAGTTGTTAAATTTATAAAAATTTATTAAATTGATAAAACATTACGCGTTTATTTGAACTGAACGGTACGCTCAATAGTAGTTCGGTACTTTATCAGTCTCTAAATTTCTTTACGATCTCGATTACGTTAAAACTATTGGTTCATTGACTCAATGTGTCTCGGTAACAATCGCGATTGATGTGTTTCTTTTATAAAGCCAAAACGCAAAGTAAATTTTCGGATAATCTGATACTTCTGTGATAATTAAGCATTCATGTAATTAAGCATACATACCGAGCACACTACATACTTCGTCTAGATTAAACTAGTAGATAATAGAATATGCATACTTATTATCATAATACATAAATGTTTGTTATAATCGCGCAATCGATTACAATATTTATAAAAAAAGTGAGTCTATCACTAGTATCATGTTCTGGTGATATCTCTGGTCATTAGATGTAAAAGTGTTCAATCAATTTATATAATTTGGCACAAAAGCAACATTGACTATATTCATTTTGCACAACACATTGAGTAAATATTAAAAATCGCACAAATTGAATGTAACCTATATTATTTAAATGCAACATTCTCCTTCTCTCTTTTTCTCTATTTCTTTAAAGATTACGTATATTTAAAACTTAAATTAAATACATGTGTTAATAAATTTACACACTATCAAACTCATTCAAATCTCGTCTGTAGAAAGCTTGCCGGTTCTATCCGCTAAGCGGCTATAAAGGTATACTTCGTATATATCTGATAACTTGATTTGTATAAAAGTTGTATTTACAAACATCAAGCTGGATTTAAAGTGACATACGATATATATATATATATATATATAATGTCAAAATCTTATCACTATCTATCAAAATCTGCTTTACGATCTCGATTACATAAAAACTACAATAAATTGCTTCGATATTTCTCGGAATCAAACGTGATCGATACGTTCCTCTTATAAAGCCAAAATCCAAGATAGATCTTTGAATAGTCTGATACTTCTGTGATAATCAAGCATTGTTACATAGATAACGAACACGTATTGCCTCTACCTCGGTGTTCTTACATAATAAGTAACAGAATATGCATATTTATATATTAGAATATATAAAATATTTACAATAAATCATGCACAAATGTAATGAACATTTTTTTCGAACAAAAAAAACCTATCACTCTGACATATTCTGTTGATCTATCTAGTCACTAAATGTAGAAGTGTTCGATCGATTTATGTATTTGCCCACAGGCATAAGAAGCAACATTGACTATTCATTTTGCACGACACATTGAGTAAATATTAAAAATCGCACAAATTGAATGTACCCTATATTATTTAAATGCAACATTTTCCTTCTCTCTTTTTCTCTATTTCTTTAAAGATTACGTATATTTAAAACTTTAATTAAATACATGTGTTAATAAATTTACAATATCAAACTCATTCAAAACTCGCCTGTAGAAAGCTTGCGGTTCTATCCGCTAAGCGGCTATAAAGGTATACTTTGTATATATCTGATAACTTGATTTGTATAAAAGTTGTATTTACAAACATCAAGCTGGATTTTAAGTGACATATACGATATATATATATATTGTCAAAATCTTATCACTATCTATCAAAATCTGCTTTACGATCTTGATTACATGAAAACTACAATAAATTGCTTCGATATTTCTCGGAATCGAACGTGATCGACACGTTTCTCTTATAAAACCGAAATCCAAGATAGATCTTTGAATAGTCTGATACTTCTGTGATAATCAAACATTGTACATAGATAACGAACACGTATTGATGGCACTTCGTTTATTAGTAACAGAATATGCATACTTAATATTAGAATATATAAAATATTTACAATACATCGTGCACAAATGTAATAAACATTTTTTTCAAACAAGACACACCTATCACTCTGACATATTCTGGTGATCTATCTAGTCACTAAATGTAGAAGTGTTCGATCGATTTATGTATTTGCTCACAGGCATAAGAAGCAACATTGACTATTCATTTTGCACAACACATTGAGTAAATATTAAAAATCGCACAAATTGACAGTACCTTATATTATTTAAATGCAACATTCTTCGTCTCTCTTTTTCTCTATTTCTTTAAGGATTACGTATATTTAAAACTTAAATTAAAACTTAAATTAAATACATGTGTTAATAAATTTACACAATATCAAACTCATTCAAATATTGCCTGTAGAAAGCTTGCGGTTCTATCCGCTAAGCGGCTATAAAGGTATACTTCGTATACATCTGATAACTTGATTTGTATAAAAGTTGTATTTATAAACATCAAGCTGGATTTAAAGTGACATATACGATATATATATATAATGTCAAAATCTTATCACTATCTATCAAAATCTGCTTTACGATCTCGATTACATAAAAACTACAATAAATTGCTTTGATATTTCTCGGAATCGGACGTGATCGACACGTTTCTCTTATAAAACCAAAATCCAAGATAAATCTTTGAATAGTCTGATACTTCTGTGATAATCAAGCATTGTACATAGATAACGAACACGTATTACTGCCGGCATTCGTTTATAAGTAACAGAATATGCATACTTAATATTAGAATGTATAAAATATTTACAATACATCGTGCACAAATGTAATAAACATTTTTTTCAAACAAAACAAACCTATCACTCTGACATATTCTGTTGATCTATCTAGTCACTAAATGTAGAAATGTTCAATCGATTTATGTATTTGCTCACAGGCATAAGAAGCAACATTGACTATTCATTTTGCACAACACATTGCGAAAACATTAAAGAAAATACACAAATTAAATATCTGTATTTAAGTATCTATATTATTTATATTATTATATTATTATACTGTTTATATTATTTTATTATTATATTTTTTATATTATTTAAGTACGAATCATTACCTCTCTCTTTCTCTCTCTCTCTCTCTCTCTCTCTCTAAAAAAGGATATATATATATCTTTAATCTTATAATAAATACACGTGTCTCATTATTAAATTTACAATATCAGATCTATTAAAATGTTATTCAGAAAGCTTGCGATTCTATCCGCTAAGCGGCTATAACTTGATACTTAATATATCTGGAAATACTTTAAATTTGTGTGTGTAAAAGTTATATTTAAAAACATCAAACTAGTTTTAAAGTGATGTATATGTAATATCAAAACCTTTTTACCAATAACTCTACCAAATTTGGTTTACGATCTAGAATACGTTAAAAAATTACAATACAAAGCTGTACTACTTCTCGGAAACGATCGTGGGTCTTATGTTTCTTTTATAAAGCCAAAATCTAAAGTAGATTTTTGGATAGTCTGATACTTCTGTGATAATCAAGCATCGATATATAAACAACGAACATATAAGTACAAATGATTATTCCATAAGTAACAGAATTTGAGTACTAAAATGCATAAAATGTTTGTTAACATTATGCAATGTATAATAAACATTTTCTGCAAGAAGAATCAAGAAGCAGGATTTCGTGTCAAGTTTCACGCGCAACGAAGTTCGCGTGCAAACCTCTCGCAAAGCACATTAATCATTCATTAGTATCATTTTCTGTTGATTCTCTAGTCACTATTCGTTAAGTGTGTTTCATTAAATGTGTATATATCTCCTCACAGGCACAAGAAGTAACATTGACTATTCATTTTGCAACATTTAGCAAAAAAATTAAATATCACGCACAACTTTACCACCATAATAATTTTAACTTTTTTTAACCATCATAATTAGCAAATATTTATAAAGACTGTATTGCTCGGTTAAAACGTTCGCAATCTGTTTCAATATTGGGTTGGTTAAAAAGTCTTTTCATATTTTAATATGAATTCGAATTTCTCGAGATTACGAAAAGACTTTTTGAGCAATCTAATAATAAAAATCTTTTAAAAAACACCATGTTCGCAGATTCTTATTGACTTGTTTCAGTCATTTATTTGAAAAATTAGAGCTAATATCACACTGTAGATCTATAATTTATATTAACTAGCACAACACAGGCGCGCGCTACGCGCACGCTATTGTTATTTTTATTTAACGTGTTGTCAGTGAACACAACCTGTCACCGCGATGACAGATAGTATATACGTCTTATAAACCATATAATACACATATGAGAAATGTCAGAAATAACGCATAAAAATCAAACTCAAAAAATAGTGAGAGAGAAAAGTGGAAAAACAATATAATATAATTACGGTATATATATATACCGTAATCACGTGACCAAAGTCAGTAACACTGCCGCGGTCGCGCGGCCGAGGTCAGTGACTCCACCGCAGTCGCGCGACCGGGGTCATTGACCCCGCCGCGGTCGCGCGACCGCGGTCAGTGACTCCACCGCAGTCGCGCGACCGAGGTCATTGACCCCGCCGCGTTCGCGCGACCGAGGTCAGTGACTCTCCCCCACCAAGGCCGCGCGGCCGAGGTCAGTGACCTTACGGTAGTATGTATATAATATATATAATATATAATATAAAGTATAACATTATAAATATAAATATATAATATAAATTATATGTATAATATATATTATTTAATATATTATTATTATTATATATTATATATTATATATCATATATTATAATATATTATGACAGCTAGTACACGTACGACAGTATGACATGAATCAAGAAACACATTATCCGAGAAACGTCACCGAGACGTCCAATCAACGTCGCGGAAAAGAGGTAACAATCAAGATCGATATAATCGATTCTGATTATTTGCACACGCTTTTTCTGGCAGGAATATATGTATGTGTTATCAAATTTGCACAATATCACAAACTCATTCACAATTTTATTTTTAATATTAAAAACGTTAAAATCTTACTGATAGGATTGCAATTCTATCCACTAGGCGGCTGTAATTGTATATTGTATGCATATCTTTTACCACTTAATTACTATAAGAATTGTATTTCAAAAGTCAAGAGCTAAATTTATAAAACGGTAAATTTATATAAACGGAATATGCATACGTAACATTTGGACTCATAAATTGTTTGTCATAATATCTCGCGCGATTATAAATAAACATTTTTTTTACAGAACATGCTTGAGTGAATCAATTTTTACTATCATATTCCATGGATTTTTTCTAGTCATCTAATCGTTCTGGAAAGTATTCAAACAATTACAAATTTGCTAACAAGCACAAGAAGTAGCATTGACCATTGATTTTGCAACAAAATGTGTCAGCCAGACTTGTTTGCTCATCTGATTTTTTAACACGCCATAAAAATTATTAGATTCCAGTATAACGACTAGAAAAATTAAAAACGAATTAAACATGCAATCGCACTACCAAAAAATACGTCCCCATATATGCAATAAATTCTCTTTTTTCAGAATATTTTTTTTTTTTAACGGTGATATCGTGTTTGCGTTCATTATAAATTTTTCCTCTCGTGAGGTAGAGGCGAGCTGTAAAACCGAAAAACGCGTCGGAGGAAACCGTGCTCCAGTCGGAGCAGTAATAACGGGAACGATAAATGTCTTCGTTACGTCTCGCGAAATAACCGTGTTGAAACAGCACAAAAATAAATAACGAAAAAGCCGCGCAAACAGGCCCTCGTTTTGTTTGACCAAGAAATCATCAGAATATAAACGCGGACTGTTAAATTGTGGAAGAGCACGCAACAGTTACGCACACCATTACCGTTAGCAGAAAAAATTGTTCGTTCAAATTTTTCATACTCACTTCGCTCGGTCTACTCGCCGTGATCATTAGTACAGCGTCGACTACGAACTGATGGTCAATGACGAACCGTGTGCGTCAAATCTTCGCACTTACGTCACGTGATTTTGGGTTTTGGGCATTGGATCATTTCTTTATCAATCAGCACACACAACAAGAAACGATTGTTTACTCGAAAACTTTAAAGTATTACTTACTCTTCCAAAAAGCTCGCACAAAGATTTTAAATCGCATATAGAAATATATATTTTTTTTCAATTTGTGCAGCAGAGTTTGGTTTGGCACGAATTTTTGAGCGTGTAGTTGAAAAACGATCGACCTATATTTTGTTTTCAGGTAACACATATGATCCGAGTGAATATTAGCGCTTCGTACGATGGATATGTCAGACTATCGACAGCTTTCTTTTCTCGTTGGATGTTTAAACTGGCTGATCCTCGCTACGGATTCGATGATCGTTCACGAGAATACGGAAGGTGACGTCGAGCCTAAAATCTTGTCGCGACCTAAGAGGTACTTGATTTTTCCGCAGGGTAGTAATTTACAGGTAAATTTACTTAACTAAATGCGCTTGAAAGAAAGAGAGAGAGAGAGAAAAGAAACGTCTTTAGGATCTGAATTTTCTTAACGTCGTTAATTAGCTTAAATTCTATAAAATATTGCTCGTATCAAACGAGATTCTGCATAAATTGTGAATAATATTTGATTTTCTGCGATTTTACATTTGTTACAAATTTACATTCGTTAGCGAGGCTGTTTTAAAGACGAATTTGCATTACAACGCTGAACGGAAAATCAGGCCGTCGTCGCGTAAATTCGGCCAAGTGTTTCGTTTTGTGTGTTTTCACAAACGCGAGCGAAATTTTATCGCTTCGAAATTTTGGTACACAGATAAAGTAGAAAAGTAAAGTGTCCCCGTGCGCGCGCGCACGCCCAAGCTCTTCTTCAGCAAAATTTACGTGGAAAACTAAATTTGCGCGGCGGATGTTTCGTGTATTTTCCAGTTAGTGTATTGTCTGACTATCGGAGCGTATGGCCGAGACGGTGATTTGGTGGTGGGACTGACAGCTGCCTTAGCCTGGGAACTACCGAGTAAGGTCGACTCAAAGATATCGAATTTACTTCACCGTAGAAGCCGAAGCGTCGTATATCCGAAAATGGAGGCTTTCTTGCAATCGTGAGTGTCGTGCCGTTATATCCAACATTTTTCAACCGGCTTTTCCAATCTTTCAACACGTATTCGACCTGACGAAAAATATCACACGGCCGAGTGTGTTCGAAACAGTTTGAAATATACGACGAAAAAAAAGTTCGTACGTTGCGCTCTGTGTTTCCACGCTTGTTTTTTTGAACAAAGACGCGCGTATCGGTTCACGTATGCGTTAATACAATTGTTCAATATAATTCTCCCGAGGTTGACTAGAAAAAAATTTTTTATTACACGGCTGTTCGCTCGTTACGCGCGAGCGACTTTGATATGCGCGTCATGAATACGTAATTACTTTTACTAACCGTGATTGAAATGGAATCATTTTCGAGAGAGAGAGAGAGAGAGAGTAATTGTTTTCACGCGCGAAGAGAAGAGAAGTTTCTCGCCGCGCGGAGTTGTCGCCGAATGTCTGTCGGGAAATGCTTTTAAATTGGACTTTATCTACAGCATTGGTCTGGATGGCAGATTCTGCGTGATGAGGGCACTTTGCGAGGCGGGACAGCGAGATCCCGCTCAAGTGGGCACAGGATCCTTCGTTCAAGAACTGCTCCATGCAATTTTCACGTAAGTTGTCTATTTGTATTCAACTTTCGAGTTTTTATTAGAATTTGTCACATCTCGGAGTTCATTCTACAAATCGTATTTTTTTTTTTTGGTTTCTGATTTTAATTCAATTCGCGATTCGTGTGTTTTGCAGATTGCCCAAGGACAACGGCAGATTCGAGCGATCGGAGGACCGAGCTTACGATAGCGCGTACAAAACGGGCGGAAATTGCGGCCAGCTGTATCCCACGTGCCGTTACTCTATTTACGACATGGACTTTTGAAACTGCGGCGAAAGCATCGACCGATCCCCTCATTACGACGTCCGGGATGCGCGCCGCAAACTGCGGACTGCGGAATATGCATATATACGTGCGAACGCCGCGACGCTGCGAAATCTGTGATGGGAGAAACTTGCTCGCGATGTGTCTTAGCGAAGTTTTTCTGGCAACCGGCCCGGTTACTTTTCCCGCCTGACGTTCGGTGGTTTTCGCGTGTCATTTCGCTACGTCACGTAAACCGGATAAAACCGGTCTATATCCTCTCTTCGGTCCTTTGTCGTTTCAAATTGGTTTTGCGCGGTTCGGTCACTTTTTGATTGAAGCAGATTGTTTTTGGGAAGGCGAAACGCACACGTAAAAGCGCGCTTTTGCCCAACATGTTAATCGAGTTTGAATTTAAATTTATATGCGTATCCTACCAATTATATGCGATGTATATAAAATTATTCATGTATTTTAATAAACTATATATTAAGTGTGAGATTGAATATCGTTACGTATTACCGCAACGCGTCTCGTATTGATTAACGCGCGATATGCAATGTAAAGCCTGTGCGAGAAATAAACTTAACGTGTAATAAATAAAATCTAGTTTTTTTTATTTTTTTTTATTTTGCTCTCACCCTTTATTTTTTTTTCGATTTTGATAACATCTCACGCTACGCGCGTTATCGCATTCGCGTTTGATGTGTCGCGAAACACCACATTTTGCACAAGTGTGAGTACGGAATTTTCGATAACAAGATTCCCGCGGACCACCGTCCACACACGGTTGGAAGGGGGGTGACAACGATTATTTAACGTCAAACCGACGACGACTTCGACGATTGAGGGGGACGGGGAGGGGGTTAAATTCGAGAAAGTTTCGCGCGAGCCTCACGCCATGAATATTCTATACCCGGTCATTACATTACTTCCGCAACGTGTAATTCATTTTGGCGCGGTTTCGAATAATTTCACGACGTTTTGCATTAATAAAACGGTCGCAACCGGCGTCCCCGTGTCGATTTATGGTTCATTTCTGCAGAGTGCTCCGACGAAACGTGTCGGTTCATCTTTCTTTTTTTTTTTTTTTTTTTTCCAACCGGGGAATAAAATATGCCAAATACATCTCGGCGGATACGTCGGCGCGGAGCTTGTAACAAACGTCTAATCGATATTTCGCTATCGCCAAAGTGTTCGGCAAACATTTTACGTTACACGCTCGCTCGCGCGCACGCGGTTCGTTTGTCAGTATATTTATCACGCGCAAACGCGACGAGTTTAGTCGTACATCCGCCGTATGTAAACGCTCGCTCGTGTTTGCTTAATAATTTTACCGCATAATTATACGCTCGTTTATTGACAACGTGTTCGACAATGTGTTCTACACAGTCACTTGACGCGATACTTTTAATCGACAAACCGGTAAGTTCCGAGATAATTACTCGAGCTCTCGTTTTACAGGGCGCGTCAAAATTTTATCGTTATCCGACAATCGCGCGGGAGAATAATAATAATAATAATCGAGACATACATTTCGGATTCTCTCGGCGAGGAACGTTTTTTTTTTCTTCGACTTGACCGAAATGATGTTCTCTCGCAAAATCTGCGTGTTCTCTCCGGCAATGCGCGAGGAATATAATTGCGCGACACACATGACGTGTAACACATACATCGAAAATTAGATTACTATCATTGGTAAGCGCTTAATTGATTCAATAATTATATCACGCACACACGTTCTGCGCTCGCAACGTTTCAGTTATTTTAGCAACGAATATCTCTCTGAGAAGATAATTATTGTAGAATTTTGTTTGCTCCGAAATTTAAAAAAAAAAAAAAGAGCGTGTACGAGATTATTATTACAATCATAATTTCTTTATCAAATTATTAATTATTATTTGTCAAATTGCTGTGTTATTCATTTGTTTAACACAGTTTGCAAACTGTTCTTACTTTAAAATAAACAACAAACAAATTGCACAAAAGTTACCTCTCATTTGCTCATCGCTAAACCAGCCGTAATGTGTTACCGTTGATTTTAGCACGTACCAATTAGCGACATTTAGCGTCCGTACTCCGTGTGCGCACAGGTAGCAGCCAGTTTCCCCGTGTGTTCTGTCGTCAGGATTAGGAGTTTAGCTCCGTTCGAGGTAGAACATGAGATCGTCGCAACCGCCATGCTGATTAATTATTTCCGTCACTGCCTCCTGTTCGGTGTTTTCGTGCCCTGCTTCGGGGATCTAATGAATCTAACGACATACACGAACGAATCGCTTGCGAGACGCGAACGAGAAGTTGGAACCAAGTATCTGATATTCCCTCAAGGCAGCAACGTTCAAGTAAGACAAACTTTCATTTATACACATGTGGCAAGCAAACATTGCGGCGTAGACTCACGCGGGAAAGATAATTCGCGGAAGTTGCAAACTGTGTGCGCTTTTCGCAACGTACGTGAAAATGCGCTCACAACAAGAAAACGTTACTTGTTAGACCTCGAATCGCGATCCGTTATTAAAATGAAATCACGATCGTCGTGCGCGCGCGATTTTCCGCAACGTGCAGCAGACAGGATCGATACAAGTTCTGCTGCGTGTAAGTTTTGTTGAGCGATGTTGCACGTTACACGGTTGCATACACAACATATAAATTCTCGATGTACATAGTTCGAAAAGTTTCGTGTACGCCGAAACGAAAGTTCCCTTTGCGCGTAACATTCGGAAAGAGTCTAATAAGCAGAGTAGCTCGAATATCGCGCCAACTATTTTCGCAAACGAATAAATATATTGCGGTTATGGCAAACATACTATTGCAACACATTGTACGTAATATAACAATAACAATACGTCACAACACATATATTGCAAAAATAATTTTGTATTCTTGATTTTGTACATATGAATAAATAAACGAAAGGTAATTCTCGCCTCGATCGTTCTTTTTAAATTTTCTTGTGACATTACTTCGACTTTCTCATGCAGCTCGTCTACTGTCTGACTGTCGGCACGTACGCGAAGCCCCAAGGAATCTTCACCGTGGGCGTTACGGCCGGGCTGGCCTGGGAACTACCTCATAGAAATACCGTGCCGTACAGAAAACCGGCCGAGGTTTATCATCGTCGGAGCAGACGAGAGCTGTACCGCAAAGTAGAGCTAATGCTAAAAACGTGAGTACGGACGGATGGACGCAAAAGAGCGAGAAATGAAACCGAACAGAGAGAAAAAGAGATCCATATCGATATACGAGTTTAATAATAAAAAAAAAAAATAAATAAAAAAATAAAAAAAAAATCGTATAAATTGCGTGACTGTAAAGCCGATGTTCGTCGAGACGTAAGGAAAACAATTTGAATTACCGCCGCTAGACTGGATTCGCGATATTTCGTCATTTGTCGAGAAAATCGAATACTTCGTCACTAACGCATCCGTTTCTATTTCACTCTCTTCCGTCGATCCGATTTCTCTGGCCTTCGTTGAAAAGACCCAATGGAAAAATGATAATTCGATTGAACGTGGACGAAGAGAGCGCAACGACTTATTGGCGAGTGTTTGTTTCAGCAACTTGTTGGACAAAGTAACTTGTCTCCCCCTCTTCCCTCTTGTCCCTCGTTTTCCTCGATACGAAGGTAAAAATAGAAGCGAGCCATTATTGAAAAGCTGCCTTTTTATCTTTACGTCAAGAAACTTTATAAAAGTTCTTATTTTCCGAAACACAACTTTTTCCCCGCTCAAAATCGATCGATCCGGAAAGAAATTATAAAAAAAAAAAAAAGAATCGGAAAGTTTAGAAAACAGACAGGTTTCCTCTGTATGTAAGATATCGAGTTAATCGACGTTTACTGTTAAAAGTGGCCGTCTCGCTCAACTCGGGAACGTAAAGAATCGCGGGCGTGACTGTAATAAAAATTACCGCGCGGTAAGTTCAAATATAATTTCCCGCGGTCGGCAAAACACGCGCGACGAATGAATTTCACGGCCGATAGACCGGCAGGAAAACGCTCTCACAAACGCTCGCTCGAGCGACAAGCGGATTAAGCGAGGGGGAAAAGGGAAAGGGTTGGAAAATGGGCTTGGGAAGAAACGATTTCCGACTCGGCGATTTTAAGTATGACGAACGATATAATGCCATTCGACGGAGCGCGCGCGCGCGCGCGCTCGTCGTTTTCGAGTGCCTCGCCGGACACGGCCGCGTTTGCGGCCGTATTAAACGCGCGGATTAAGAGGCTTTTCACAATGATCACAACGCTCCGGCGCGCGCAGTTTCGAGAGAGGTGAAAATTGGGTCGAAACTGCAAGGATCACGCGGCGAGAGCGGCCGACGAGAGTTTCGAGCGTTTGTTTGCTCGTAGCTCGCGTTTGCTTTTTTCTTTTTTTCTTTTTTTTTTTTTTGTTTCGAAGTGGTATTATTTTAGAGAAAAAAATATAGAGACGTATTTAGGAACAGTTTAATTAAAGTGTTTTTGTTGGAATTAATGCGAATAATCGACACGTTTTGCAGCGGAAGTTTCACGTAGCGGTGTGTTTGCTCCGGATGCTTGGCGTAAACAATTTGCTCGCGAGCAGTTATATTCGTCGTCCGCGAATTGAACCGGGACCAACAATTCTATTACAATATTGACGTGTATTTTAATATAATTTCCGATTTGATCGGATTTATATAGTTTGATGTCGCGCGACGATGATCTATTTTGTACAAACAGATCAGTCGTGACAATAGAGCAAATACTACGCGCCGGCTCTCTCGACGATTATAGTTGAGATCGAACAGCTCTGTGCCGAAAGCTCTCTGGTCCGCGTGTATCTTCAATTGTTTCCAGGAAAAATTACTTGATCGAGAGCCGCTGATTCGCTCGCATCATTTAACGAGCATTGAACTCGCCGATTCGATTCTCGCACTACTAGTATCGTTTAATAAACTCCGCCGATTCGACGACGTTAATTTTTTCGAACCGCCGTTGCTTTTTCGCGATCAACCGCGTCCCATCGTCGTGAACGTTCATTCGCGCGAAAACAGTAAATTCCGAATAATTAATGAATCACCACGACGCGTCGACCGATGTCGTTTTTTTTTTTTTTTTTTACTCACCGCGAATTCTGTACTCTGCGTCCAAGCCGCGAAAAGAAATATACGACCGCTGTTGTTTGACGCTCGGTTGGGGAGAAAAAAAAAAAACATTGCGCGGCGTTGCACGTTGCGATACTTTATTCTCTATGTCGCGCTATATCGCTCCGGAGTTTCGTGGACGTTGGCGTGAAACAGCCTTGGAAAAGTCTTGAGGTCGTCGAGTCGTCGCACGAAGAAATAAAACATTGCTCGCGGCGCATATATTTTGATTAAAGATAAATTGTTTCGATTGTGAAAAATTGCGCGCGTCACATTCGTCGTTTGCGCAACAAAGATTATCGTACGTGCAAAACTTATAAGTTAATTTTTTTAATATTCGCCATCTAACGACAGACCTCGTTTGTTAACTCCCTCGCTTGTTGTTTTAAAATGAATTTCGATCGAATTTTATTAATAACATCAGATATAAAAAATTTTGCGACTAACGCGACGCATCTCCCGATCTCGTTGTTATTGATAAAGTTTGCGCAAAAAAAAAAACGCTTAGCGAGTTTCAATTTATTATTTAACAGAGCGCGATTTAAAATTTACAAAAAAAAAAAAACAGTTTATCGTGTCGCGCGCATCAACATCGTAACGTGAAGCAGCACTCACGGGCCGTCGATCACGTGTACGTTGTACGTAAACCCCTTTCGGCGCGAATAAATCACCCCGTAATTGCTTAACTTGCATAGACTGCCGGCTAGACACGTATTCCACTCGATACGACGGCAACTCCCGATCGTGGCGTATTCCGAGCGATCGTAACTCCCGCCACAAGCTACAGAGCCAGCCGGCGAAGTTTCGTCTAAGAGTCGGACGCCGAGTATAATCCCGGAGAAGCAGCGGTTACTCTAATTCTAATTGCGCGGAGCTATACAGTCTAATTGCTGGTATTCGCAACGGGCGAGGGGAAACGGGGGGGAAAAACGAGGAGAGAGAGAGAGAGCTCACGGTTGTTTAGCAGAGGGAATCGCGGTGGATGATGAGGGAGAGAGAGAAAGAGAAAGAGAGGTTTCTAACCGAGAAGGGAGGAAACGCGCACGGGGGGTCATTGTGTAAACCACCCCCGGGTTTACAGCCGGGAACGTTTCGCGGCAATATCAACGTGCTCTCCGGTATTATCGCGAACTTAATGAATAGATCGCCGACTCTCGAAGAGAGAGAGAGAGCGACAACGATAACGAGGATGATAATGATAAACGATCCTCGTTTGCTCTCGAATCTTCATCCCCATATATCTCATCTTATGTCCGCCGTGAAGCCAGGCGAAGAACGGCAAGGCCTGTGTCCTCAAGGCGATCTGCAAGGCTGCCAGGCGTGAGCGCGAGAACGTGGGAAAAGGAACTTTTGTCGAAGAAATTCTACACGCCGTATTCAGGTACGTGCATGTGTGTGCGCGCATGGGTGTGATCGATAAATTCAATAAACTTTCTTGTTTGCGCTTGTTTTTGTCTTTTCAAACATTCCCTTCGAGGTACGTTATAAAAATCGCATAAATCGCGAATATATATATATATACATAGCGTTCAGACAGCGTGAGGAATAATAATGATTGCAGTTTGCCCGGAGGACGGTTCGACATCGATCCGATGACCGAATACGAGCGAACTTATCACTTGGGTGAGAATTGCGACGAGGTGCAAGCAAAGTGTCCAGATGTCTTCTGAAGTGCTGCAATCAGCGTGATCATCTTATACGAGAAACGAGCAGCTATCACGAACGTCTTCCTTCCTGTTCCAACCCCCTTTCGCCGGGGGTAACCAGATTAGCGGAGTGTGGCTAGAACCGTAAACTCGGAAGATATTGTCGCGGACTTGAATTAAACTTGATGTCAGAGACGGGAGAACATCAACTTATTTAAAATGTTTTTCGCGTGTTCATTTCTCTTTGATGTAAAATTAAAAAACGACCTGTAAACTTAAAAAAAAGATACGCACAATGCAATTTTTGCGCATGTTGTTCTCTCTCAGATAGATTGCGTGAAGTGTTTTCAAAGTTTTGTAATTTTTGTGTGTTTTTTTTTTTTTTTTAAAAAGTTACAAAAGCAAGTGAACGCAAGTACGTGATGAGATCGACAACAATGTCGGCAACAACGACATCAGCAATTCGAATTATGCAGTCGACGTGGTTCTTGGAATTTCCCTGTAACCACCAAATTGCTCGGATTACAACAGAACTTTCAGCATCTCTCAGAGAAAGGAGAAGAGAGAGAGAGAGAGAGAGAGAGAGAGAGAAAGAGAAAACAAGTGCAATTACTACTTACCTTGTGCGCTAAAGTTTTAATTACTTCTTAAATAAATATTTAGAAATTATGCGAATTACAACAAACACGCATACACATTGCGCATGTATATTGTACAAATGTAATAAATAATTAAACCTTATCTTATCATATTAATTCAAAGAGAGTGTAAAATTCTATTTTCTCTACCCCCCGAACGCGCGCAGTATAAATTAAATTAGTTTTTTTTTTTGAAAATAAACATTCCAATGTCAAACCGAGATGTATGGCAAAAAAATGAAAATAAACCAGTGATTTATGTAAATTTATACCGTGATTGAGGGTTTAAGAGAAGTTAGTCTACTACGTGCTGCAATCTTCACTTAATCTTGTGAGAAACTGCTATCGGCGCGCCAAACTTTCGGATAAACTCCGCCGCAGCATCATACCACGACATCAACCCTCGGCGTCGTCGTCGCGGGGGAGAAGGAGGAGGCAGAGCTTCGGGGATTGCGATTTGTGAATTGACGACGACTCGCGCTAATGACATGTGACGCGAACTCGACTACCAGCTGACGTTCTCAGGCTGGGAATTGCATTATATGTTGGCCTGCCACGTCAGCGGTACGTGCAAACACACCGTAATGCGGATCGTAACGTCGACATGTAGCGGCGGCGCGTTCGCACGTATGTCTTGAAGCTACGGCGGAAATGCGCACGTGCGAGGTAGACGCGCTATATTATTCCGCGTGCACGATCTATTATTGCAAGATAAACAGATGAATCTCTGGGTTTGTCGGTTTCCTTAATGGCGGTTCGGGAAATATTCCCGAAATTTATCGCGAAACGAACTTCGCGAAGGACATTATATCGTTGCGTCGCGAGGAAATAGTAGGGAGCTTATAGAACGGTCGCACAACTTCTAACGAATCATCTGATACATGCTCCAAAGTATCCCTCGGTGTATAATAGATCGTAGAATATATCTCGAGGGTGTGTCGCGCGAGGGAGAAAGAGAGAGTGTGAGAGACAGTCGATAAAGAGATTACCAGGCTATATTACGTCGACGAAGCTCCTTGCATTTGTGCGATTAACTGAGAATTCCCGCGCGTTTCTTCGGAACGAAAAAGAGAGAATCGTGTGCGCGCGCGCGCGCGCACGGTTTTAAGTATTAAATAAATCACGCGATTTTATTCCTCCCCGCCTCCGTAAAAGAGGGGTTGCCGAGCCAGAATTGGCAGTGTCGCCGGTCGAAAAGAGTACAAAATGGATTTAAGTGGCGGGAGGATTTCGAGGAGGATTCGAAAGTTCAAAATGAAATTACCCCCGCTGAGATGGGAGCTGCGAAGATGGTCAGAGAGCACTCTCGAATCCACGGAATTGGATAAAACAGGCAGTCGGTTCCTGAATATATTTTGCGAGATTTACGAAATTTAAAGGCTCTTCTGTGTAGAAGAAAGCCGCAGCCGCGGGAGAAAACGTAGAGAGAGAGAGAGAGAGCCGATGAACCTCTCATAAAGAACCAGCCCAGAGCTTACGGCGAGATTTTTCAAGATTAGCATGCCGGAAAAACCGGAGGACGTCCGCAATAAGGGACAGCTTGTCAGATTTTAATGGTCCAGGTCGAGAGAGACTCTCGGAGAGAGAGAAGTAATGAGTTCTATTCATCGAACTCGAAGAAATTGAACAAAATCAGTACTTATATATCAGTCTGATTATTCAGCAACGTAACTTATGAATAAATAAAATAAATGAGTATAAATTTACAATAAATGTGCTGACAGTTTGGATTTCGCGAGCCATTGCTGAATTTTCTCTCACACTAATCGTTTGTATAAGTGTTGATATTTAAAAAAATATTTTTTTTTTTTTATTTAAAAATATAAAAAGTATTTTTTTAATGAAATACTTTGCCGACTTATTTCTTCGAAACGGTGTTGCGCGTGATGAAATATTAAGATGTGACAAAGACTGCAATTTATTCCGCGATATGTGCCACACTGGAAAGATCTCGCCGAGACATAAAATATGTCGGAGAAATACGCGCGGTTATATTCGGTATCTACGTTCTAGATAGAGCCGCGTACTTTATCACAACCGCGAATGCGGGTTTTCTTGCACAAGTATCCGCGCGTATATAACTGAAAATTACGAAAAATTTAACGTCGTACATTCACGACGAATATCCGGGATCGCATTTTTAAAAAACCGTTTTGCGCGAAGACAAGTTATACGTACACGCGCGGTTCGCAATGTATTTTCATGTTACGCGCTACGAAAATAAAATTTAACAACAATCGACGCGAGTCGCAGTTATAAAGTTTCGCCGAATCGAACAACCGTGTGAATTTCACACTTAAAATATTCATTCCGCGTGTATTCCCGCTCTCGTTTTGACAATTAGATCTCTCGTAGCGCGTGACGGACGCGATAATTCGCGGCGCAAACACGAGCAGCGTGACGCCATTTTCGCGTGGTCGTCGCTCGGTCCCACGACGACTCGGTTTTACACGCCGCGCAATGTAAGTGTGATATTTCGGCGTAACCGCGAAGGATGTTCCCCGGTTTTCTGAAAATGCTTTCTATCCGGTGAACCTCCCGGGAGAGGCCTCGCCGGGACCCCCGCGCGTCGCGCAAAAGCGGGACTGATTTCGTCCGGTAATTCCGAGAAATGAGAGCCCCGTGGCTCGTCCTGATTCTCGCCGTGATCCCGGATCCGTTGTTGCTCCTGGGGGAGGCGGTATGTCACCGTAATGATACCGACTTAAGTGCCATCGGCCAAAGGTCAAGAGAGACTTTGCACAGACGTAGACGACGGGAACTTGCTTTTCCGAAAGGAAGTGCTTTCGTGGTGAGTTTCAAATCGGCCAAATTGTCCGTCTTTTGTTACGTCGGACTTTTATAACGGTGTCGTTACTTGCTCTCCACGGAGATCGGAGTTTGATCGGTTATTTGTTTGCGAGTTTGCGAGAAAACTTTTCTCAATGTATATTCTCAGTTTTATTTTAATTCTATTGAAGTAATATTTTTTTTTTTTTTTTTTTTTTAAAGTTTATTAACGGAGATATCGAGTAAAAACTTTTCGTAAGTCTGTTTGGAATCCGCGTGCGACTTTTTTGTAACGGGGATCATATGTCTCTCCAGGTGACCCTGACTCTCCTGAAGTCTATTCAGATTACTGAGCCTAGTAACTGGAACCTCGATCTGGAATTCGATATGATATGGCCCATACCCAGTCGAGAAGATTTGAGGAAAGCTCTTAAAAAGATCAGAACACCGTCCAAGTTAAAACGTCGGCACAGGCGCGAACTTTATTCAAATTTCGAACTGGCATTGAACAGGTAACAAAAAAAAAATATTTTTTAAAGTAAATAAAATGTTACTAAATAAATATATATATATATATACTAAATACATATGTGTATTAGAAGATCGTGTGTAATTCTAAAATTTTGTTATATATTTTGAATGTAGGTCGGACTTAATTAATTAGCATGGTCCGTTATCTATTTTAGTCAAAACTTACCGGGACGATTATGTGTTCTTCGCGCAATTTGCGAAGCGGAAATAGTGCTAAGTCCCCCGGGATTCTCAATTATCGAGGATGCCGTCCGAATTATTTTAAGGTAAATTGTATTTTCAAAATTGTTTTCGCGCAGCTTGCTAAAACGAGTTTAACAGTTTAGCAAGCGATTTCACAGAGAGTATATACGATGACACTTTATCACAGAATAGTACGATGTAAAATTTATATTTTCCACTTTATTAAAATATAAATTTTAAAAAAATATAAGTTAAACTATAAATTTTTACTTCATCAAATTTAAGTCAAAATGAAGAAATTGAAATATTTTGTGTTTTCTGTAGTTTTTATCTGTGTATGATTTAAAAATACTGCTTTTTTTTTAGGAATTTTGAAGACGATGACGATAACGACTGCTACGACGTTGCGTATCGTACAAAAAGCGATTGCGAAATTGTCTATCCCTGTCCGTTCTCTCTGTTAAAATTACTGTTGTATAATTTATATGCATGAGAAAAGCACGTGACGCGACTGTCTCACATGAAAATGAGATTGTAATAAAGTTTCGCATAAGTTTTTGTATATTTCCGTAAGATTTATATATTACAGAATCTTATTTAAGTAAAAAATATCTGTGATATCATTCTCAGCGCGTATTTTACATCTGATTAAATATTTAATTAAATCACTATATTTGCGAATATAATATTATTCTAAGAACGTGAAACTGTATGTAGAATCTATTATTTTGCGATAAACCGCAATTTCGATCAAACTAGTGCAATCAAAATTTTGAAATTGTATTCCACGTGAAGTACATTTAACATTGTATATGCGCAATTAAGCGAGAGAATGCTGTTTCGTATTATTGAACCCAATCTCGTACATATAAAATAATGAAATTAATTTCACATATTCGAAATTATGATCCAGGTCCGTCTTTATCACTTGTTATCATTTTCAAACGCTCATTGACAGCTACGCCAAATATTTGCCTTTTCTTTTGTGAAAAAAAAAAATAAATAAATAAATTTTTATTTCAACGTTTTCTGTTCAAATGTTCTGACATTTCTCTGTGTTCCTGCGCAACGGTTAACAAGTTAAAGTTACATGATTTTTGTTTGCCGATACGTGTGCAAAATAAATGTGAAATTCAATATTTTTTCAATGCTCAAACTTGACAAACTTTATGATATTTGCCTCTTCATTTTGACATTTGTTCAATTTGATCCAAAAAATATTTTTTAAACTGTAGGTAAAACTCTCGTTTCAATAACATTGATTCAATAACAAATGTTGCTTTTCTCTTTCTCTCTTTCTAAAAAAAAAAAAAAAAAACAAAAAATATTCATAATCAAATTGAACGCGGTGCATTCAATCTGCAACATAATTAACTCTGAGAATTAATATAAACAGTAGGATAATAATCGATAAAAATCCTACTTAGCGATGATGAATATTCTCAAATTTTCGGCGTAACCGCACACAATTCACACACGTTGGCACGTGTGTGTGTGTGTGTGTGCGTGTGCACCAGAGAGAGAGGCACTCGACGCACACACAATACGGGCGGAAACGTTAATCGCACTAATAGTGGCGGCAGTATTTTACGCTCACGCCCCAGCAACGTGTCCGGCTGTTCGGCTCTTGAGCCGTTAATCGTTCGCTAAATAAAGCCGAGAAACGGAAGCGTCCCGAGCGTTGGCCCAGGGACGTTAATGAATTCGACAATGCTACCAGCGCACTCGCGCTAACTGCAATAATAACGGTCGTACCGTATGGGCCGGGAGATCATTCACCGAGTAACCCGCCTTAGCGGACGAGGAGAGCGCGACCGCAGGAGATTTCCAAATATAAGCGAGAGACCAGGTGAGCGAAGGATATCCGGTCCGCGGTTGATACGAGCCCGGCCGAGAGAAAATAAAACAGCTCGTTTCCATTCCATTTTCGTTTGCGCACGCCGACACCGGAGATTCCGGAGATTGGCCGGAATAATTGCTTCGAAGGGTCTATGTGTACGTGTGTATGTCGGCGAGATCGAATACCATCCCGCGTATCGTCGAATGGGACTTGTGGGAACTTTGTGAATTTACATGCCGAAATGTAACACGCGCCCAGTTTATCCAGTGCTTTCGCGTGTGCGAGCGACGCTTTTACCGAACATCGATTCTCGTCAGATAGCAGTGGAAAAAACACTAAGAGTGTGCAGTTTGATTATACACGTATCAGTTTTTTGTTTGCACTTACCGAAACGTTACTTCCTATTTATTTGATTTATTAAAAACCTCTCGGTTTTTTTTAATAAAACTGAAATGACATTTTTATTTCGGCTTATAACGGACGCGCGAACGGAAACAAAGAGGGTAATCGAACGAACAAAAAAAAAAAAAAAAATAAGTGACGTATTCTTCCGTCTTTCGATCCAGTTGCAAAGAAACGAGAGCAAACGAGAGCGAAACGATGATAAAAAAAAAAGAAACTTTGTCAGAGACATGTCGATAATAATGAACCGGGAGCCGATTACTCATCTTCCGTGTCGTGCGGTAGATCAAACGATACAACTTTGCTTTTACATAGGTTTCGTGTTAATGCACTCCCCGCGTTAATTTCATATTGAAGTATTCTTTGACTCTCCGGCAAATTCAGTTCAGCCGGCAAACCCCGGTTCGACAAACTGATTAATCACGCAATCTATTTACGAGCCGCGCGCGTTAACGATAAATTATTAACAGATTGACACATTTAAGAACAACAGCGACATTATGTTAAATTAACTGTGAGAAAAATTTTTGTCACCGCTGACATTTAAATTGCATTTCATGTAAAATTGCATCGATACTTTCTGAAAAAAAATGTTAGTAATTGAAAAAAAAAAAAAACAACTTTACCGAGGGAGAGCGAAGAAACTGGCTCGAAGTTTTAACTTGCGGTGAAAGCCCGAGTTAACATGTCGTGATATTTTCGAGAGAGAAAGAGAGAGAGAGAGAGAAGAAAAAGAATATCGCCGTCTACTCGCCAATCGATCATTCCTCCCTCGCACAATTTTTCTACGGCGAGCTAATTTTCTACTTCCTAAAGAGCTTATCGAAGTAAGTTACCGGTGTATTTTTACCACGGAGGAGATCCGTCTTCCTTTCTACGCAAGATGTTTTATTTGCCCCCGGCACGTGTGACACAAAAATATACTCGGTCAAACTCTTGTCCGACGTGTCTGTCAAACGAGTCTTTGAGGCAATTTCCTGCCGAAGGGGACGATATCAGTCGAAGAGTGATATTTGCACACACACACACGTCTCGTGTGTCATCCCGGATGTTTTGTATCACCGTAGCAAGTCGGATTAACAATCATATGTACGGAAAATACACGGAGACACGTATCTTTCAATGTTTTCGGACATCCCCGAATGTTCGCGTTACATTTATCTCCAGCACGATCGAAAATGATTGAGATAATAGATCCTATAAATATTTATTTATAGGATCTTCGCGCGCGAGATTATCTCCGATAATTTTGCACCGTCGTCGCGCGCACTGTACACGTCACAAATTGTATAACGAATTGAAGATTTGCAAACGTTTCTTTCCGATCGCGCCGAGTTAGTTCGGCTCGTTTGCGGCGCCGCAACACCGTGTAGCGATTTTTTTTTTTTTTAATTCATTCGCCATGTGACAATAATCACAATTTTTACAACACCGCGGGTCGGAAACAAAAGCTCGGCGCGGTTTTTACGAACTTGTGATTGATGTTGTGTTTTGAATTTCGCAAGCAAGCCGCGCGTGATATTAAAAAAAATCTCCCTCGTCGAGCTATGCAATTATGCAATTATTTCGGGAGTACGCGCGAACGAGTTGACGGGGCAACTCGCGCAACAACATCATATTTTGTCATTTCCCCATTTTCGTCGGCGAATAAAATCCGAAGCGAGAAATCGAGAAGGAACGAGAACTTTTCTTTTTTTTTTTTTTCCGTAGAGAACGGAATAAATTTCATCGAGTTTCTAACTAGAATGTGTGACTTGTACGTCTTAATCAAACTTGTTTCGACGAACGGAAACCCGGAATGGGGGAGGATTTGACGACTGGATCGATTATCGGTTTTCATCGGACGCAATTCGGGATATTCAGATATTTTATTGGCGCAAAGTCAACGTTTCTTCTTCCCGCAAAAACAGACCGAGAATCTCTCATATTCTTTGACAAGGCTTTCGCACGGCAAATTGTGCGGCATTTTGTGCGCGATAAGTAACCGTATTATATTTCCGCGCAAAATCAATCACTCGTCGATCACTCACCCTTGTCTTGATTTATCGGAATTATTAATCGCAGCAACGCGGCTCGACGAATTCCACGTAACGCAGTAACATTTTATTAAGAATCCGCGTTGCATTACAGGTGAATGATTGATGCGCACGTTGATTGACGTTAGGAAACCTCGATGCCCCTCGAACGCGCTCACAAATAGTTAACTTTGAGTTTATCGATCCTTCAGAGTAACAAATTTCGTAGCATTCTACGTTACGTCGGCGACCGGGGAGTACATTAATAATCCCCGCGCCGGGTTGCAATTAATTGGCTTGCTGAAGTAGGTTTCCTCGAGCGGGGCAACGTTTTGGCGTTGATTATATCTGCACCGAAGTAATAAGATCCAGTTATCCTGGCGAGAGTCCAGAAACAAGGAGTTATAACGCTCCTCTGACTAAACAAACGAAACACGTTGCGCAAAGATCGAGAAAAGACGGGGAAACGAATTGTATGCGGCGTACTACTCGCTTCAAAGTTCGTCCGCGTGAAATTATCGTCAAACCAAAAAAAAAGAAAACTCTCGCTCCCCGAATTTTACGTCTCTCACAAGTGTTTTTTTTTTTGTACCAAACGTAATATATATTTTACATAATTTGAGTATTGTTTTTTTTTTTCTAGAGAAATAATGTCCTAAGACATACGGTTTCGAAAATGGTTTATCTTCGTCTCGATACGATCGTTTCTCCGTTTGACTTCTTGATTTAATTTAACGACGGTTTGAAAGAAACAAACTCTGACATCGAGAAGAACGAGAGATCTTGCAAGGAGTCGACCCTCTCGAAAAGAATGCGACAATATCCCGCCTGTCGTGTAGCAACGGTTGAGCGAAATTCTCTCAGACGTGAAGGCAAGAGAGAGAGGAGAGAGAGAGAGAGAGAGAGAGAGAGAGAGTGCTTAAGCTTCTCGGGAGGATCTATGGGATTCGTGGTCGGAAACGCAAGGACGGTGATCGATGTATAATCACAGAAACTGTACAATTCTCCTCGTGTACCACACGTGCACTCCCGTGACTGCAACATCTTATAGCGCGCGCGCGCACACACGTATTCCCTCGCCGGCAGGAAGAAACTAATGCCGGCAATTCAAAAGTTTTCCGGGTTAGAGCGTTGAAGAAGAATGGCAATCGCTGATGCCTCGCCGGCGCGGAATGAAAAATTAATCCTGCATCCACAATGAAACGCCGCGCGCCTTTTTGGGACACGGGATCTCTCCTTCTCTCTCTCTTTCTCTCTCTCTCTTTCTCTTCGGAGAAACTCTGAACTCAATATCTTTTTTGTGAACATTTTGCAGTGTCTTTTTTTTAGTACCTCATTTTTTAACGTTTTAAATTTACATATTAATGTTACAAGATGAGTTTTAAGGCAAATAGATAGATTCGATGTTCGATTTCCGATTTCGGGGGGAGATAATGCGAAAACCGCAGCCAGTTTAGGAGAACTCTCTCCGAGTTCTCCGGAGCTCTCTTAAATATCTGCGAACTCGCGATAAATTCGGCCATTGGAGCGTGGCCGACCGGATTATTTATCCCAAGATTATTTCCTCGTACAATTCCAACTTCCTGTCTAATCCTACCACTCTATCGCTCGCCAAAGTCACCGAGGTTTCGAATCGCGAGTTCGCTCGCGATGGCGGTTTACGCCGAGTTTCCGTTCGTCCGCGCGATCGGCAAAAAGATGGCATTACCAGCGTCTCTCACGGGGACTGTGCTTTTCTTTCAGGAAAGTCGTCGAACAATTTCTCAACGGATTATATAGAGATTTGCTTTCCGGGAAAAGTTGGCTAATTCCTTTACAAGTTCCGCGCTGTTCGCGGAAGAAGTTTCGCCCTGCGTCGCCTCGCCGTCCATCCTCTTTCCCGCAATTTTCATTCCCCTTTCGCGATTCTCTCGTTTCCCGCGTTTTCGCACGATGACAATGACATAATTTGCTCTCGTTTCGGAGCGCGGACTCGTTGACGCGACGAAATTAACTCTCGTCGCGGATTTTCAAACCCCCCGGATTAACAGGATATATCGTGCGGACATTTAAAACAACAGCAACAGGCGACGGAGAGCGTCCGTATACAATATATATGTTTTAATTAGCAACACGTATTCGCGCGTTGCGAAGATTTTCATGTTTTGACTCGAGAAACACGGAAACGTGATGTGTGCACGATTTATCCGATACGATTAACTAATAAACATCGGAAAATAAAACTGCAACTGGTTATTTGCTTAAAAAAATTCGTTCGTTCGCTACCGTTTCTGCGCTTTTTTTCCCAGATTGATTTTGTGTCGAGCATTATATCTCTCTCTCTTTCTTCTTAAATACTTCAATAAAAACACACAACGCTCACCGCGCTCTGATTAAACATCGTGCAACCATCTTTTTACAGAGCGATAATGGATCGCGGATATCTGATGTTTTTAGCGTTCTGTCTGCTATTGTCGGAACACGAAGCGGACGATAAGCACCGAACAACGCTCTCGCGTAAACGACGTTACGTTGTTTTTCCTGAGGGTTCCACGTTTTCCGTGAGTATATCGCATCAAAACATCAATCCTCTTTCGAAACTCGAGCTGATGAATAATAACGCTCTTTGAAATTAAAAAAGAAAAAAAAAAAAAAACGTCAACGCAGAATAATCTGAAATAGCAAGACAATTATGTATTATTCATAACGTATACACCCCGATATCGCAATATTCTCACTTGACCCTTGGCCACCAGCTTTTTATTATTAATTTAATTTTATATCTTTTTTAATTTAACATATTTTATTGTACAAGGAGCGAATCTCTCTCGCGAGATACTGCGCGCGCGCTAATTAACCTGATAATTAATAATTACTTACTGATTCTCTCAAAACTAGCAAGTGCTTAATTTCCCGATTATATGCGATAAAGCTCGTACAACTTACCTCGTTAAATATATATTTAAATATATATTTCTGATTTCTTGATATTAATAGACGTCGAAGAAGTGAAATTGCAGCATCGTGTGCGTTCGCGATTTCTTTGCAGATCGCTCTCTGCATGACCGTGCACACGTTAACCCCGGACAATATTTTCACGGAGGGTCTCAACTGGGGTATCTCCTACGATCTGCCCAACGAGAGCAAACCCGTTCTCGAACCATTTCTCGAGCTGAGAAACGACAAACTCAAATCCGGCAACAAGCATCGTTACGATGCGACCGCAATCGTTAATAAAAACGGCGCTATAAAATATTCAGGATGGAATAATAACGATGTCAATTCTTACTTCGCGCCCAACAGAAAGAAGTATCGCAAGTCGGAGTATTACTATTTGCAAAGAAGACACCGAAGGGATCTTTACAACAAATTGGAGGTCATTATGAACGCGTAAGTGTTTTCTCTGTCGCAAAATTCAAAACAAGTATCGAAACCCGCGATGCGCTTATAAATCTCTCAGAAGAGAGCAAGACTTATAGCGTGAAGGTATAGAAATTCCAACCTCGTGCTTTTCGAATTGATCAGAAATTCGCACGCTCCTTCGCGCGAATCGACAATGTGCAACAATAGCGACGAAACAGTCGAGCGCGTTAAGCGTGCCGTAACAATAACGCGACAGTTTAATGATCGATGCGGTCTGAATTGCGATCCAATTAATTCCGTTCTTGTGTAACAATTAATAACACCCCGTTCGCCCGCGGGGCAGTTAAGACAATCATTTCAGTCCGCGCGGATCAACGTCTCGCTCGCCACGTTGTCTCGTCTATTCAAATTCAGGAGATATGTATTAACCCCGGGATATATATATATATATCTCTTTCTCTTTCTCTCTCTCTCTCTTTCCAGAAGGCAACAAATTTTCAACGACAGACACGCCTCGGGACGAGAGACATGCTCGATAATAAAATAGAACCGCGCGGAGCTTTAGAGGCTCCAGAACGATCGAGCCGTCTTGTCTCTTTATGGAGACCTCGTCGAAGTGCTTCAGTTTCTTCAGTGTCATCTATCGCGACGTACCGACGTATCGGCCGCATTAACTGGGAAAAGCCGATATATCGCAATAATGGACGGCTTTGCGAGACCGAGCGCCTTCATCGCACGTCGTCGACGTGCAGGTGAAGAGACACGCTATTATCGCGTCTCTCTCTCTCTCTCCCTTTTTCTCTCTCTCTCTTTCTCTCTTTGTTATTAGGATCGCAATTTGTCAGGCTGTATTATGCGAACGGAAACACATATGACATGACAATTATGCGAAGTTATTTCGCTCAATTAATATTAATCGTTTAATACGTATTTAAATTGCCTTTTACTGGCCGATAATATCGAAACGTTACCAGAAAGTAATATTTTATAATATGAGACTCTTTTTGGCGGGGGAAGAGAAGCGAGTGTCGCGTCACAGATACTTGATGAAATATCTAGATAAGATAGAGAGAAAGAGAGAGATAAAAAATTTAATTAATGTAATGAAACGTTTAATTGATGCAAAATAAACTTTAAAAAGAGAGAATTTCTTCTCGTAAAATAAAGATAAATTATGTCTCTCTCTCTCTCTGTCTCTCTCTCTCTCTCTCTCTTTTTGCAAATCGTATCTTTATTAATGCCAACTTTAGTTAGGTTTTAACGTGACAAACGCGCGAGAATTGATGTGACACGGTAATGCCCCCGCGTTTTCCTAAACTCAATTGATGGAATGTAATACCGATGTTGGGGCACACATTTTATCCGATCTCTGATCACGGTGCATTGACATCGAATAGCTTTGGATAACGTATCAAAAGTCTGACAAAATACTCATAGAGCATGTATTACCGGATAAGACCGCGTAAAATGTTCTTTTATAACCCCGGATCACACTCCGCCATTGTCTTTTATTCTCGTATACGATAATAGCGGAGCAATCCCGCGAGTTGCTTCATTGAATTATTCACAATATCCATATCGGTATTACACTTCATATTCCGTTAACTTTTCTCTACGTAGGGTATCTCTTTTAAACAAAACTTAGCCGCAATTTTGTTCAAATCGATCTTCTCCCGCAGAAAACACGCATCGAGACTTTTTCTTCATAATCCCTCGATTTTTCTCGAAGCGAGTAAAAACGATCGTATTTGAGAAACATCAAGTTAAGCAAAAAAAATTGAATTCACGTTATTCGTAACGCTTGCAAGACAAACAACCCCGTGCAACCCCGTGCAACCCCGTGCGGTAGACATTGCAAGACGACAAAAAGATCGACAATTTGTCGAGTTCTCGCATAAATTCACCGAACGCGTTTATTGCGTCTTCCCCGGTGGACGCTTTTAAAGCTTGTTTATCGAACGACATTCAGCGGTGTCGTTTACTCCGCGTCGGGCGGAATAACGATGGGCGAGCGCGTTAGAGTATTGCGGCTAATATCCGCACGAAATCATTCATCCCTTCGCTCCGAGAAGATGCTAAAGTGGTGGTTTATATACTCGGTCGTCTTGCAAGCGATCGTTCGGGTTATGCAAGGATCTTGGCGCGCGCATGTGTGTGTGTGTGTGTGTATGCGAGCGGTAACGTCGCTTGTGTGGTTTATAAGGGATCGGGCCGACGTTAGTCGTGCGGCTCAAGGGTGACATGAATCAGAGGGTGGCGTTTCCACGGCCGCCTGATAGTCTCGGCAAAGCGGGGGGTTGTGTTTCTGAACGAGTCCGGCAAACCGTTTATCCGCTTCTCCAGGCCAACGACCATGAGAAAATAGTTTCTCTCTCTTCCGCAAACATAACCAGATTTATACTCCGTGTGTCGGAAAGGTCCTATTATTTTCATCGACGACACTCCGATTCCCGTTGGCCAAATAAGGTCACGGTAATGACCGATCGGACGTTTTTTTGCTCCCGAGAACGAACCGCACAAAATGATACTTAACTCGGAAAATAACATTAGATCCGGTAACGAGAGACGTGTAGAGAGGATTCTTTTGAAAAAACGAGACCTCTCTCTATCTCTCGATGCAATCTAATAACACGCGTTATTTTCCTTTAATGAAAAAAAAAAAAGAACACAGGCATCATTTGTACATCGCAGCTCTATTCGGAATGTAATGTGTCATTAATAATCTTATCAGAAAAAGCATGTGTAAATAATCACAATCGATTCTATC
>NW_018020733.1:156268-190397 GCF_002006095.1 Pseudomyrmex gracilis
TGACCTCGGTCGCGTGACCGCGGCGGGGTCACTGACCTCGGTCGCGTGACCGCGGCGCGCGACCGCGGCGGAGTCACTGACTTTGGTCACGCGATTACGGTGTATAGATATATATATAGAGAGAATTGCTATAATTTAATAAGTACGTTAATAATTTACTAATTCAATATAAGTATGTTTTTATTTATAAAAAAAAATTATTGCCAAAGTGCACATCAGGAATCTTGTTTTTAAAATCCCTTTGTTTTTTAAGGCTTCGACATTAACGTAAAGATGTTTATTATGAGATAGTCGTCTAATATACGAGATAACAAGTTATTTTATGTAAACGGCTATAAGTTCATAACCGCGTATTGTTAACACATTACTTACATAAAAACATTAAGACAGAGAATCTTTTTTGTAACATTATAGTAAAAAGATTCGTGGATTGATAGGGCGATGTATAAATATGTTGATGACGATATTTTTACGTACAATATACGTATAAAAGAACGAGATGAAAATGAGACGCATCGGAGTTTATTACGTTTATATATAGGTCAGCAATATTAATTTTATCTCATCTCTTTGAGATCCACTCTGCCGAACTCCTCCCATCGTAAAGAACTCTCCGAGATAAATGAGCAAGCATTTACACAGATTGTGCCGATTGGGAAATGTGCTTCGGTTCGTCAATTGCCGAAAAAATTTCCATTCGGCAATTAATCTCTCCCAACTTTCTGCAAAATTTTAGTTCATTACGTTTCATTTTATTAAAAAAGAAGGTTACACGGTCTGCCGCCAAGAAAAAAAACACACTTCTAATCCATAAGTATTACACGATGAAAACATTTATTACGGCGGATAATTTCTCGTCGAAAAATGTGAAGTGACTGAAAAAAACTGATTAAAAGGTTGAAACCGCGACTTTTATTGGAGCATTTTGTGCCCCTCTTTGAAAGTCTCTTTGACTTTCTATCATCAGACAGAGTTTATCGATCACCCAACGGAAAAATCTGATAACTGCTGTCTCCGCCCAACACATTCTCCCCCAAGATCTTTCCGGGCACAAAGTGGCAGTGATGGGTCAGAAAAATTGCTATCGCGACCCGATAATTCGAGGATATTACAAAGAAGATAATTCAGGAAGAAAACAAATCGGATTTTTGAGGCTACTCTCGTCGTGAGTAACTTCTCAAAGATATCCTTAATCTTTTGACGGGAATAAATCGAGACGAATCGAGAAAGTTTTCAGATTTCTCACTCTCTCTCTCTCTCTCTTGTGGCCTTAAAACTAACAAGCAGTCTGTCTGAGAATTTGCGGTTGCCGCAAAAAAATATAATATCGTAAAATAAGCAAAAACAAACATTACTTATATTTCTTTGTGTAAAATATTTGTGTTGTTTCTTAAATTTTATATTAAGCTGGTTTTTTTTATTTGTCCAGGATGGGTTTCGACGGCAGAATGTGTGTTCTACGCGCGCTGTGCGAGGCGTCGCAACGGCTAATGCCAAAAGGAAACACGTTGGTGGAAGAAATGATGAGGATATCATTCTCGTAAGATATTTTGTTTTTTTTTTTTCCACGCTACATATGAAGATCGAAATTCTGTTATTTTCCACTTGACATCTATTGATCAATACAGGGCTTTTGTTATTTCGTAAGCTCTTTTGCCTTTTTTTTTTGCTTGTGTAAAAAGCTCTTCGCTTTCAACAGTTTACACTTTATAGCGCAAAAGTGGTGTCTCTCGACATTTTTGTTCAAGTGTAATTTATATGTATATATATATATATCTTTTGATCCATTTTTCCTAACACTATACACGAGGGTTGGCATTGCGATATCATATAGGTTTAATTTAAATAAAAATAGCAACGGTAGAGTTCTTTTCATTTTATTCTTTTCAAAGAATAAAATAATTTTTTCACAACGCGGACGAAATTACAGACAAAAAAAAAACGTGAATTACATACGGCTTAAAATAGCTCTTTGCTATTCAGCAATTTCGGGAGGCACCTCGTCGATTATACGCCGCAGCCACTACGAGTTCTCTCATCATCTCGACAGGCAAAATTGCGCAATTCACAGAACGTTAGAAACTTTTTTTTTGTGCGGAGGGTTGGCTCCTAAAAGATATCGTTTTTCTCTACTTTTGCAGAATAACATTTCAGATATAACATCCCCCGAGCGAAACGATACAGAAAAGTGTCCCCTTAAGGATATTCTTCTTGATGTCGTTAATTCCATTTTTGTCACACAGGCAATCTGGCGTGCTATTTGCGATCTGTGAAAACAACCCTCTTCATTTTTTATTACAGACTACCCCTAAAGAAAGTGTTTTCCTTCGAGCCGCGGGAACATCACACGTACACCGAGGCGCATAAAGCCGGCCATGAGGGCAAGGACTGCGCAACCATGTTTCCCGGATGTAGTTTCTCCCTCATCGACTTGGCTCTCGGGAAATACAACGCACCCCCGTCCGATCCCTCGGAGGATTCCACCGACTATGACGGAACTTTGAGCACGGAAGACGAGCCGTCCACGGATTGGCCGAGATACTACATGAAGTAGCGCGATGCATGCAAACGGTAACCTGATTTTGTCGACGGGCGCGCGCTAATGTGCAGCATGACGCTTACGGTGCCGATAATTCGCTCGTATAAACGACCGCCGAGGGCGTTGCGCGAGGAGAGCGCACAAATTTGAATAGCCGCGCTACTAGGAATGCGCATTGTTGATCATTAATATATAAAGTTTGCTTCGTCTCTCGTTAATTATTCGGTGATTGTGATTGTTGTTACATAATTATTGCATAAAATAGCAAAGCAACATGCGTATAATAATGTTGAAGTTATAATATAAAAGTGTAATTAATGTCGTCGTTATTAATTGAGAATTGTTGATCATAGCATTAACTTGAGCATGACAATCTAGATTAAACACAAGCCGATTTGCGAGTGTATCATTAAACGAACAGTCGCCTGACTCGTGAATAAGAGAACTGGAACGCTTCGAAGAAACAGCGTATGCAAAGCAAGTGCGGTTAATATTTCCCATAATAAGCTATTGTAATTCTCCTCGTTACAACGTCATCCTCTTGCATATTGTATAATTTAACTAATTGGATAGAATTGTATTTCAAATTGAATAACATGCGACATAAAGCGAAAGAATATCTCCGAAAACCGATAGAGAACGAAGAATGTCGCCTGTTTTTAGAACAAAAAGAAATGTGTAGTTTATTTTTGTCCACAAGCATCGTACTTCTGAAATACATGTTTTTCTTTCTGTTTCTTTCTGTTGACAATAATCTAAAATATATATATATATATATAATACGTGTAGAATATAATTTACTCTTAATGTATGTAAGATATCTTCAAGACCTGTCCCGAAGACCTTTGAAATTATTCTTTTAACCGTCTTTTGGATATCTTTAAGACGTCTTTCAGATTTTTGTGCTGAAAGACGTCATAAAGTATGACGTTTTTCAGACTTTTGTGCTGACACGCGGAAATTTCATTTCCATCGCGAAGGTTTGCAACAATACCGCTTTCCGAAATTTATTTCGCGGAGAAGCGAAATAAATTTCAGATAAACAAAAATAATGTCAGAGCTTGCGTACGAGGAAGCGACGAAAAAAAGTGTAATCTTTGGAATTAATTTAGAAAACTGAACAATGACGAAAAAAATACTGATTCCGACCGAAAGTGAACAGAGGATGAGCGCGCGAATTTTTTTTTTTTTTTATCGGTGAAAGAAAAGAGTACGTAAAAAGCAAAACACAATTTTGTCAGAGAGAAAGGTTATATAACATTAGCAGAGAGAGAGAAATAACTAGTCATTCTATGTGATTAATAAAAGATACATGTATGTGTTGCATAAATATTCATTAGAGATGATAGAATTGTGTTATTGGCATCAAGCCGTATGTAACTCCGCGTTTGCACTAGGGGAGTGCAAATGCGGAGTTACATACATAATTGCGACTACAAGCGAATTTAATTTGTATCGGAGAGTGAAAATACGCGGTGCGCATATTGTCGCAATCGTATTATTATTATTATTATTATTATTTTTTATTATTATTATTCCGATTTCCCTAATTTATCCACACACACGTTTTTCATCGCAATATATTCCGTCCAAATTTTCATCGGTTATTAATAGATCTTTTTGTGACGTATTACGTGCAAAGCGCTACAAAATATTCGCATACGCGATCGAATTTTCGGATATATAATACAAATTGGAGATAAAATATGAAACCAAAATGCGGTTTTAGATTGACGCGATCTACCCAATTTATACCCCGCGTATTGTTTAAAACGTAAACGTACAAAAAACGAAGCGCATAATATACTATTCAAAAGGCTATTATACGACGTGTAATGTTTACTTTATTCGGCTTGTTTTATCTATAACTTTCGTTTTTAGGAGAGACACTCATTTTTCATATACCGCCGGCGGTTTTATAAAAAGTATACAAAAAGATGTTGATAGAGGGTTAATCGCGCAAGGCCGACGTGAATTGGGTAAGATATGACACGAAATGGGATGGTACATCAAGAACCGGTAGGAGTGGCAGGGTTGAGTGATGGAAACTAGCGGGGAGGAGAGCACTCTTGAGAGATAGCACTTATGTTGTGTATTTGCTTCTACGTGCCATAAATACTTTATATCTTCGCGGAAGAAATGATAATTTTACCGAAACCTACTTTCCGCATGCATCGCGAGAGATAAGAAATTATATTCCGCGCGAGTAACGTAACACACACACACTCTATGCACAGCCCCGAATTTTATTTTTTTTTTTAAAACATCTCAAAGTTTTTGGTAAAATCTGAAAAACAAATGTACTTTTATCGAGAAAAATCGAAAATTAGAAAGAGCTTTTTTTTTTATTTAGAAAAACTTATTGACGTAAATGTCTAAAAATATATTTTTTATCTTTGTCTCATTTTACAATACTAAATTGTACTTGCAATTGAAAACATTTACAGTTACTTGAAAAACGGGAGAACTTCTCTGTTAATTAAATAACGCACACTATCAACAACTTCTAATTTAATAGTCATTTCGTTTCTTTGAGCTTTCTCATTCGCCGCAACCCTTGTTTCAATGCGATATCACGGTGTTGCTCCCGGATAAAGCGTGAAAAATTATGTCGACCATTCGAGGGAGACCTCGAGAACAGCAACCGGTAACGATATAAGAATGACGAGACTGTTCTGCCCGTGTGAGACACCGGAGAGATATTGTACGACGGGTCGCGTCGTCGGCCTCACCGAGAAGAAATTGATTTTGGATTTATTCGATGATGTCGATGTCCGACGGGCGTTTCTAAGCGAGAATGACACTCTTGCGACGTTCTGATGTTGATGATATTAGTGGCGATAAAAGAAATCCAATATATCGATTATATTGAGGTAGAAAAAAAGCAGAGAACCAAAGATAATAGCGCCGCCAACGCGATATTTCCCACTAATTTTCCTCTCGCATATTAACCTCTCGCAATATCTATATCATTGGAGTTTCTTCTTTCCGTTCGGGTGACGATAGAGGGAAGAAAAAAAAAAGATTTCTCTCAGTTTTTATTTTTTTTTCTCTGTTTTCCCTGTACTAATATGCGACGACAGAGTCGTGTCATCGTCAGTGAACGAGGAGAAGAAGCTGTTTTATATATATATATATATATATACATATGCTCTCTTTCGCCCTATTTATACCGTAAAGGTTGCTTTGCGTTTTATTGCCGACATCGTGTTTGTTTTGCTGGCAAGAGAAGCCCTTTTTGCCGCGCTACAAGGCGCGGCTTTTTATCATTACACGCCGGGTGCGATGCACCTATCTTGGTAGCCTTGTCACACGTGTAAGCCTATCTTTTCCTGGACGATGCGCGGATAAAGGGATCTGCCTAGACGTGAATTCATAATAAGAGAGGTCTCAATTATGTAAAAATGACGCGCGTAGAGCCGCCAATGTTTCCGCGCGCGGGAATTAATACGAAATATGTGTCCAAATCGGCTTAAACGAAGACGAAAGCTTAAGCTTTTTCTTATCGGCTCGCTCTTCGCGCGTTTCAATAATGAATCGCGCGTTGTAAACGTGTATCGCGTGTCGAGCTCGAAAAACAATGAAGACGCGTTAATGCAGCTTGCCAAAACTATATAGCTCGGCGCGCGAGCGTTTAAAAAGCAATTTTGCACACATCAAGATGGAAGTTTAAAAGCTACATTTTATTTTTTTTTTTTTTGTCAATTTTACCAAGAGCCTTAGAAGTTTCAGATTAGATCAGTGTTCGCGCGATATTGCAAATTAGATTCGAGGAGACATTACGCGACATTTAATAGCACTGACGGAAGGTTAATGACGCCATTTAATGGCAGAAAAAAATGGGAAATTTAATTTTTACATTTTCGGTAGACCGCTCTTTTATGACGTACTTACTTACTGCGTAAAATCAGAAAAAACGCGTGATCGTCCGTATAAGATGCGAATCGAACGATAAAATTAAATCTTTATTATTTTTTTTTGTCCCTTCGTTTTTGTGTAACCTTTTTTTAGTGCGTGTGGTTCTCGTTATCGATATTAAAAGAAATGAGAGAACAAATTATGCGCGGGACCACTCATTTTTTTCTTTTTTTTTATCGCTCGTTTTACGGAACGTTTGAAAATATTGAATTAGAACAAGATCAATTCCGGTAACCGTCTGTGAAATGGAACGTATCAATCGTAGGGGCAATTTATTCGTTATTCGATGATTTTGTTTCCGGCCTATCGTACGTAATTTTATTTTTTCGTAATAGTCTGACATCTCTTTTCTTTCTCTTTCTCTTTCTCTCTCTCTCTCTCTCTTTTCTCTTTTTTACCGGTGAATAAAATCCGGTAAGAGTGAACGGATATCGATTCCATGACGGTGGCACCGCCCCAGTTCGCGACCAGACCGGGCGTGGTATGTGTGCATGTGTATATATATATATACACACACACAGACCCACATATATATAATATATATATATATTTGTAATGTGTCTGTGTATATGTGTGTGAGAAACCGCTTATAACAACCCTCCTTTTCCGCGACACCGCCGATTCCGTAGAGTCGGCCGCAATTCCCGCAGGTGAGCGCGGTAAGAGATATCTCTGCCACCCGACCGGTTTTCGCGGCCGCGCCGTCGAACGACGACGACGACGACGACGCCGACGACGACGACGGGTCGAGCGAAGTAGTCGAAGCCGGCAATTTCGCGGTCGATGCGGCGGGGCAATGTTGGATTCACGACGCATCGCGACACACCTCGTGGGATTCGGAAGCGCCGTAAGCACTTCGAAACGTGTTCGAGACGCGAGACGTCTGCCGAATGGAGATGTCTTGCTATACTAACTAAAGTATTGTTGCAAAAAGTAAACCGCGCGCACAAACGAAAAATCTCGTTAATTCTGCATTTTCCGTTCTATCTGTATAATGTGCTTTTTTTATTTCTGATAAAAAAATAACCATTCTCTCTCTCTCTCTCTCTCTCTCTCTCTCTCTCTCTCTCCCAGATATTAGAAGTGACTTTTGCTCGCGCACCCGCGAAAACCTGATGTTTTACGTGATTTAATTATCGATTTATTTGATGAAACTTTTTTATTCCGATTATTGCCGACCGGAGTTTGCAAGCGCGACGCGAATGGGGCGCGGTCTTCAATGATGAGTCCTGATGGCCGCTACAACTCAATGCGATATTTAACTCAATACAATGACTTTTATGTGGTATCGAACTTTTCCGATCCGCTTCTGAGTAGAAAAGTGTAGTTGTGGACCAAACTTTTTTAACGGCTTCACTACCGAGGCAACATTCCGTGAGAGAATGCAACAAAAAGTTTCTCCCTATGATATCGCGCGTCTTTAATGCATATAAAAATAAAAAACGCAGAAATAAGAAAAAAAATACTCACTCCGACAAAGAGCAAAATATCGTCGCGATTTTATTGACTATTAACTTTGTTAAAAAACGTAACGCATCGGAGTCGTTAACGCTGTTAGCGAACGATGCCGACGAAATTTAAGAACCTATTAATAAACACTCGCTGCTAATTAGACGTTAGACGATATCACAAACGAGGTTAACGAAGTTTAAAGAAGCAGGGCTGACTCCCGCTAAGTCCCTCGCGATATACAACGAGCACGCACTTAAACATCATAAATATAAAGTGACGTCAAGCTGCACTATCGTCGAAGATGCTAAGCCGCTTTGCGGGCGCGTTGTGTCGGGAGAGGGAAAGGAAAGCTCTCTCGGGCAACGAGGAGTAAAGTATTGATTCGAAAGGCATCGCGCTCGTCCCCCTCTCCCTCTCGCCCGAGAAGAAGAAATTGCTTCTTCCCGATTAACTTAATTTCTTGAGACGCGTATTGCTTCCCGGACGACGCCGATTGCCTTCAGCAGTTTCGGCTGCCGTAAGTGATACACCGTGGAAACACGGCGAAACACTTTCGCGCGAACGTCCTCTTTTTTCCCCGTTCCGTTCGTCATTTGTTACAACGGAGGAAGAAAGAAACTTGTTACGTGACATTTTTCAAACTCGACACTTCCGTATATATATAGACGTGCAGCAACGTGTAATTTAATTAGAGAATTTCGCAAGTAAATTCGCAATTATCATCACGTTTGAGAATTTTACAGCAAATTTGATTGACACGCGAAACGCATACCGAACGTTTATTTTATTATTCATCATATGTAATGAAACGCGCAATTAACTTTTAATAACTCCGCCTCGGAATTCTGTGTTATAGGATTATTAGCGGGCGAATAAGCTCATTTTCCAAATTTTTTTCGCAATGTATATATCGGCGATGACATATAATTGCAAAATTATGTAATATGCGGAAATTAATATAATAAATACATTACAGGGTATGTTTCCTTCTCTACGATCTCTCTCCACTTGTACACGACCACTAGCCTGATTATTTTATTATTTTGTTGCGCAAAAACAAAATTATTGAACATTATTTTGCCTTCACTGAAAAAAAAAAAACAGTTTTGTTGAGATAACAAAAATTTGGAAAGTCAAACCAAATGGAACGTTCTGGAAATCTAATTTTGATTAGAGATAAGATTTGGTTTTTCAGTGTTTCTCGTTGAAAGCGCATTTGTTTGTTTTTTTTTAACGCTCTTGAGAAACACCTCAAAATGTAAATAATTAAATTTACGTGAATGATTCTTCTGATCTGAATAAAGTCGAACCGCGCGCGCGCGCGAACAGAGAGACAGTTATTCTAAACCACGAGATTAATCCCTGGAAATATACGTAGTGAGCGTCGCAATTTCTCTGCGCAAGGCACAACGAGATTAATAATGAAATTACATCTCGACCACCGTTGTTTCCACTTGCTCGAGTGCGCAATGGGGAAACGAGAGCGCGCGCGACCATCAACACCCGTCGATAATTTCGCCGACGCTCGCTGCCAAAGCTTGCAACTCGCTGGAACTCTAAGATCACAGGAATGTCCGCGGGATTTCGTCCGATGTTCCAGAAACGTTGTTTTAGGACAAACCCGTCGGCGTGGTCCACGCGATATCGTATCCCCTTCGACCGGAGAAACGCATTCGGAAAGCGTTTTGTCGAAGTCAAAGGGGTGGCGGCGCGACGCGAATAGAATTTCCCGGAAAAAGCGAAACCGGCGCGCCGGTATTTTTTTTTTTTTTTTTGTCGTAATTACTCCGCTCTCTCGCGAGACTCCGTAATAAAACTGCGATCGCGTCTTGGCAAAAAGAGGCGGAGATTAATTTCTTTCAGTACGGCATTGCCAAGGAGAATTGCAGATGAATATCTCGAACTCGCCCGTTCCGACGCACGCTCTCCTCGCCTTCGGAGATAACAATAATGGAGCCAGGCGAGATCCGGTGGCTGTCCGCGCGCTTTGAAAGAATTTCCCATTTCCCTTCCACGTATTATACGTATATAAATGCATCACGCGAATTACAAAAGATAATATTTATTAATTTTATAAGCTTGCTCGGCGAATTAAACGACAAAAGATACAACAAAATATATGGAGAAATATGTTGAAAATAATTCTGAAGCCTATTTTTGAACGCGTCGCGATACCAAACTTTTCGCCAATTTTTGTTTCTATTTATTTTTTGTTTGTTTGTTTTTTTAATAATGCGGGGAATATGCGCTATCAATTAATCCGCGCGAAATTCAATTCGGAATTGGAATGTTTCTCGTGTTAACGTGCAAAAAAACACACTCGCGGTCTGGAACCTAATATATTTCCGGTAAAAAGAGCGCCTTAATACTTCAGTGTCTGCAGTACCAACGAAATAACATCAGGAAGAGAAGTTGGGAGAAGACTTTTAGATCTGTCTTGTGTAACACCGGTAGCGCATGCAAAACGAGCTGCGAAAGAGCGCCGCGGCAAAAGAGCGCGCGCGCGTGTCCGAGGTCATTTTCTGATAAACTTAGCGGAGGAAAGGAAGAACACGGAAGAAACATTTATATCTTCGACTTTTCCTACTTTGTAAATTTACGGCAGTTACGTTCCGTGCGGCTTCCCTTTGTCAACCGGAACATTTCATAGAACATAGAAACCTCATTTTCTTCCGCATATAGACGAAGTTTTATGATCGCCTCTCTCTCTCTCTCACTCACTCTCTCTTTCTCGCTATTAACTTTTAAACGAACGAAATTATTTTATAGTGCATAAGCGAAGCCCATCTCTCTTCATCTTAACGCTGCTCTCGCGGCCCCGCGAATACGAGGCGTGGAAACTTCAACGCGCGCGAGTATCTTTCGCGAGAAATCTTTTGATTAAAGAATGTAAAAAGATGCAGCGACGTGACCTTCTCAAAGACTCGCCGCTGTGAAGAAGTTCAGTTAAAAAAGTCATTTTATCGAAAAAACTCAGAGAGAGATAGAGAGAAAGAAAGAGAATGAAGGAGAGAGATAAGAAATTTCGCATTAAACTTCGCTTCGCGTTTAAGTTCGTATAGTCGCTTCGTCTAACTACGTGGTTTGGGTTTCGCGAAATACACGCGCAAAACGCCGCTGCAGGAAAACGTTTAAGCACAAGTGTATCTGCAAATAGTAATCTGTTGCGCGGCGGAATGCGATGTAGAGAATGCCGCTGGCCAGCGGCAACACTTGCGAGCAATTCCCTCCGGCGAAACGCGCCGGAGAACAACTACGAATTGCATTCTTTCCATTTATTTGCCTGAGAACGTTCAATACCCATCGTGCTGCGTTACGGCGAATAATATCGGTCCGCGCCCCGGTGTATTGTGCAACGATACGTTAAACTTCTCTCTATCTCTAAGTTCACATATTCCATGGCTCGGATATATTTGCTTATATATTTTGTACATGTACATATCTTTTATGTAGGAATTGAGAAAGCGCGAGTTCTTCGCAAATGTGTGTATCGATAATGCATTTCCGAGAGAATATCCCGCCAACTTTTGCGCTTATGATCAAATTTGCACGGTCGCTTGTATGTGTGTGTGTGTGAGAAGAACCTGTTCTCATCACACATTAAGTGGAACGTGTGAAACTTGAAAGAAGATTTGCATAATTAAACACACATTCGAAATCGGGGTTTTTTTTCGCATTTATTATTGACATCTAATCTCACGCTTTAAAGAATATCGCGTGCACGTGATGCTTTTCGAAACGAACTGTTTCCGGCACTTTCGGGATATTCCGCCCGCAACGGAAAGAGATAGAGACGAGTCGAAAAAGGGAAATTCCTGTAAGAGAAGTCTCGGACGATTCGGCACGGAAAATTCGAATACGTGCCGGGAGCCAATCTATTGAAAACGAGGACGAAAGGAAAGCCCGACAGGAATGCTGCGCGGAAGGATATTGCGTCGTCGTTGTCGTCGTCGTCGGGTCGCGAAAGAGGAATAGATACCGATGACGGGGGAAGAAACTAACGGGTTCAATTCTCTTTTTGTGTCGTCACGAATCCCAAATCGTCTTTAACGTGTAATCGCGTAGCAATAAACGTCGACGTATGTAAAACGGAAACAAATTGGCGAACACAGAAAACAAACGTTCGGCGGGGGGATGTCGTCTATTATTACGTACGTGCGCAAAAAATAAGATCTCTCGTCGTTTGAAACACCTCTCGAGAAAAGTGGAAACGCTCACTTCGAACATCTTTTTGACGCGCGTTCAAACAATTCACAAACATATCCTTCTTTTGTGACGCAGATCAAAATGTATATCTACACGTAATAAGATCGTTTCGGTATCAAAAATTTGTTAAACAGAGTGTTTGATCAATTTTGTCACGGCCGAGGTGTGAAAATAGATTGAGTCTGAACGGAAAAGTCATTTATTATCTTGCAAAATTCGCAATATTTATTTTTAATTAATTATTAATTAATTAATTAATGTGAGCCAATACACGCGTGATTAGCGACGGTCAGCTATTCGTAAGAAAGCAATGTCACACAGCTTGTTTGCTCCTCTCGCCTATGGAGGTCCGTTGCTTTTCATTGCGTTCATTGGTTCGCATTCATTAATTAATAGAAACTAATCTTTCAAAGCAAAGTGGAAAATTTTCTGCTCAGATTGACTCTTCACACTGTGTTAAAATTGTTCATACACTCTGTACAAGATGATGGTAAAAAGTGTTTTTTTTTTTTTTTTTTTTTTTTACTTGTGATAAAAGCAAAATATAGAAATAACACATGAATTTGTAAACTGCTTTTTATCTATTTTTTACAATAACGCATGGACCACTTACGGACTGGATTATTGAATAGAATTACGGACTGAGAAACGATGCTGGCAGAGAAATACGGACTTCGACGCGATAAAACGCGCGCGAGGTATCCTTCGATATGAAGACGGAAAATCCGCGACACAATGCAGCGGATAGCCGAGGTCCTTGAGATGCACGACAAAAGTCCTCAAGCGTAGGTACGCTCAGATGGTACTTGAGAAGGAGAAAAGTGGAAAAACCGTTCGTCGAAAAACGTTTTGATGCTACCTCGACTTTTGAGTATCCTCTATCTCGATTGAGGCAACGCGCGCGTGTACACGATCGCGACAGAGATACACACAGCTTTGAGTTGTTTCACGTGTTTTTTTTTTTTTATCGAAGAACCTCGGCGTAACTAATATCGTTTAAATTTCGCTTAATATCGGTTTAATCAACCTCGGCGTACATACAGATATAACGTGACGAAATAAAAAGTTACATACTTGCTAACAAGATCCCGGTCAAATTTGTCAGATATGTATTTTTTT
The DNA here is from genome assembly GCF_002006095.1 of Pseudomyrmex gracilis. NCBI lineage: Eukaryota > Metazoa > Arthropoda > Insecta > Hymenoptera > Formicidae > Pseudomyrmex > Pseudomyrmex gracilis. The sequence goes on from NW_018020733.1 coordinate 169,503, forward strand.
TTGTATGAATGTAAATCAATTCCATAACGGGCTTTCGCTCTCCAATTACGACGACCAAAAACGATGACGTAAAATCTATATATAAATGAACGAATATCCATCGTGTATACATTTTTATCGACAAGCAATTTCCTCCGAAATAAATTCGTGTCGTTTTTCCGATTTGCCTCCGATTTCATTTCTCGCTCGGGCTTTGCCCGTCAATGCCTCGTGCTCGCCTTTGAAGTCAATGAAATTCGAATAAAAGGCGAGCTCATCGTTTCCGCGATAAAAATCAGATACTACAAACAGCTAGCGCACGAAGTTGAAATTGCATCGAGGAGAAGGAAAAAAAAAATCATCGCGGAGACAATTTCATTCGCGAGACAAAAGTTGCGGTCACACATTCGGTCTCTTCCCGGTTCGGTAAACAAGTTTCCGCGCTGATTACAATATGCAGTAAATATCCGTTAAGCGAACACCCCGAACGAAAATGAAGGCAAATATGAATTATGTATTTTCCGCGTCTGTCCGAAAACTCGCCGGTCGAAATCCGCGCCGTGTTTTATCCCGCGCGAAGACGAAGCAGAACCATATCGCCACACGGAATGGATGGATGGAGATATTTAGGGATTTTGTGTGCGCGTCTGACGTCACATAGACAGCGAGGTGTGTTCGATCATCACGTGGAAAAAGTTGACCGCGTATGTTGTGAGCGGAGAAACGACAGAATAAATCTTCGGGGGGGGGATATGCCGCGGGGTTAGAATCCCCCGCGACATTTGTAGCCGCTCGCCGGCGAATATTTTTGCGGAGAGAGCACACGAGAGAGGATATTAATGTCCTAACATGACGAAACTTCTGCTGAATGCCCACGGAGAAAGAGAGAAAGAGAAAGAGAGTTCTCTCTTTTTGGCCACAAACCGGTCCCTCTGTCGTACAACCACAGAGAGCGGGAGAGCTTATTTCAAGAGTGATGTAAGCACCGTTGTATAATGTATCGGATCGTGTGAGAGAAATTTTTCGAAGTGAAAGACAAATTTATACTAACATTACACCGACATATATATATACGTATACACGCGGTAGATGTAAAATATCTGTTCTGCATTTATATAGATTTTAATGTTACGCGGAGTATCGGTTTCAATGTAAAGCTTTTTCGAAACAAAGTTTTTCATATTATTTTCTATTACATCCTACTAGTACTTCCCTCCGTATTTTTCTATGTATCTCCCCAAACGGTCACTCATCCAAAGTACAAACCTTCCTCGATGTTGTTTGACGTCGGGATGAAATCTGGCGGAACGTCATTTGGTTGTTGTTCGTATTTTTTTTTTTTTTGTGTTTATGTTTTTTATCGACTTAAAAGTCACTTGCGCGTAATATATAATTTGCAAATTTCTTACAGAGCTCGCGCATATAATGTTTATGCGACATGGATGCTTCTCAATTATTTAAATACGCGCGCGATATTGAAATTTCAGCGTTCTGTCGGGTACGGCTCCAAAAGCCAGGAGTCTTCAAACATAAATGAGCTTTAAACTTTAATTTCTCTTTAAGGTGCATTGTGTTTCCCAAGTTTCGCCCCGTAATTGCTCCCTTGTTTCGGTACATTGATCAGTATAAAGTTGCTACTCTTGCCTCGCAATCTTAAATAGTGCAGCATGAATGGCGGCTTCATCTCAACGAAGGAACTTCCACGCGCGAGGACTTGATCCTAATTAACCAGAATTTATTATTCGTGACACTAATCTCTGTTTTTCAAGAAGGAAGTTCCTTAATGGTTCTTTATATGCTCACGTCGCAATTAATTTCCGAGCTACTGGCGTGGATTTATATTTTCTTCCATCTCTCCACGTCCACGGCTATTCGTCTTCTTTCCTCGCGCTCTTTTCGTTTTCAGCCTGTAGCGGAAAACAAAAAAAAAAAAAAAAAAAAAAAAAACTTTTTTCCGGGGCGAAATAACGAGGACCTAATTTGATGTGAAAACAACACATGTTGAAAGGAAAGAGAGTGGAACATTTAATAGAGACGCGTACTTTTATATTATATCATCTGCGCGAAAGAAAACCCCGATATAAAAAATATTAAAAACTTGTATGTGCGCACGAACTTTGAAAGGAAGTTTCGAGTATAACCGAGATAGAAAAAAAAAAAAAAAAAAAAAACAATTTCCGTAGTAGAGAGAGGAACAGAGTTGATGGGCGGCGATATTACGTTGCGTGCAATTAAGAAGTTAAGAGGAAGGACAGTATTTCTTATCAGAAGTTTTCAGCTTGACGACAAAAGCGAAGAAGCACGTCGACGTTAGGAGTCGGTCGACGCAGCGCGCGAAATTAATGAGCGCTACTTCCTGTTAAGAAAAAGAAGTTTCGCAGAAAAGAGTTTTCGCGAGGCCAAAAATAAATGAAAAAGAAATCGCCCTTTTTTTCGCGCTAAGTATTTTTCTAAAATGCTCGAAATTCAATCCATCATTCATCGATTTTCTTCCCGCTCCCGTCGGGGTGCGATTTTTTTTCGCTTGCAACGCCTTTTTACCAATAAAACTAGCCGAAAAGGGAGATCTATCTGGGGGGGAAAAAAAAAAAAAAATATAATGACGAGCAGGTGCGGGTTTCCGGCCGTTTGATGGATGTACGCAGTGATTTTTCGGAAGAGGGTGGGAAAGTGGCTTCGGGGGGGTGGTGGTGGCGAGAAGAAGAAGGGGGTGCTCTCCGAGAAAAGAACGACGGACTGATGACGACGGTGACGTTTGCTTTTTTTTCAATACGTTTATTATTTTTTAAACAATAATTTTAACCGTTCGTTATTTCAATCGTTTTACATACGTTGGATAGTTGTGTAGAGTGTAGACGTTGGCTTACAAATAGATTAGTTTAGTTTACCCATACATACATAAAGTGTGTGTTTTCTTTTTCTTCCCGTTAGAGTAATGGCTCCTTGTCATTAATTATGTCATTAATTATTTTACACATATAGCGTATCTGCTTTCGCATTACTATCTCTCTCTTTCTTCATCACTTCCGTACGCTCCTAAAAGCAGATCTCCCTCGCTCACGCGTTCTCTCTCTCTCTGTCCCTCTTCCCCTAATACTCTCTTCTCTCTCCCTCGGCCTATCCCTATCCTCTTCCGCTCTAAGAGTTAACCTTTGCCCTCCTCTTTCAATCCTTCGTCGGGAGCGGAATTACGTGAGGAATTATAGACGGATTTAAGTGCCATTTGCCCCTCGAAGCGACCGCGCGGAAATTGGCCGATCTCCGAGTGCGTGAGACGTCGTCGTGTGCGTTTCCGTGACAAAAGCGACGGAAGAAACACGCGGAAACGCAAAACGTAGAAAAAACGAACGTGCGCATCCGTAATTTGCGCGCACGCGCGCGCGCGAGCAAAACTGTATCCGCGTTTTGCGCCGCGGTTTAAGCCTCGGCGAGCCCCGCTTCGCCGGTTGCGCGTTGCACGAGCAACGCTGAAATCTCGCGTGTGTATATCGCGGATTAACTAATCCACAGTCGTCGATTTACATACAGATCGACGACGCTTCAGCAACAACGATCGAGAGCGATGAAAAATTATTCACTCTGTCGCGGTTTTTTTATTCAATTTTCATTTCGGATCGCGACGAGAGTCTGCTGATATTTTCTACAATCGATTTTCTTCCGACAAGTTGCAAATTTTTTGCCCGATTATTAATAAAGCGTTACTTGTTTTTGTTTTTTTATCACGGAAGATTTATTTTAAGCGCGCCTATCTAAGCGGCGGGATATCGCAATATTTTTCAATGATAAAGAGTTTTTAATCATCATAAAGTTATCAAAAACTTATGTCTATCAAGTTTCAATAGAGTCGTCGTAAAATGATTAAAAAAATGATAATTATTAATCTTTTATCATTCGATAATATCGCAATATTTTCTCTCGGGTGAGAAATCTGCCGTTCGCGTGAGAAAAAACGAATTTATTTTCATCATTCGCGAATAAAGTCGTCACTGCCATCTACGCGATTCGCGGATGTTCTCATTGCCGGTGCATCGCCCGATCCCGGGGATCACACGTCGACTAGGCGATCACTATCACTAAGTTGGGTGTATAAAAGAATCCGTAAAAGTTACTATACAGTCTATATCGTATATATATACGTAGCGTATGTGAGGCTCGCGGAGGCTCGAAAATCATCGCGACGCGCTGCTCGTAATCGCGCGCCGAAGTTCGCGTAGGATACGTTCGTCGAAATAATTCGAATTTATAGACGAAATTTCCGAAATTTATCGATGACGATTAATCCAAACATTTCGACGCGCGAATACGACGAATCAATATTAGCATAACACGTGACCGCAAATTCAATTTAATGAGTTCATTGAGTTCGTTTCGAAATACGTCGTGATACGCGTACTTTTGTGCAGAGCAGTCGAGCAGGTGTGTGTGTGTGTGTTTTGAAACTTTACGAGTTTCTGGACATCTCCAAATCGAATTCGCTCCAATCGGCGAGGTCTTATTCGACATGGAGATCCCCACGTAGAGGAAGTACATACGTGCAAAAATGTATTAATTTTTAAGTGCGACGAGATCAGAGTAAGAAGAAACATATAATGGACGCACGTTGGGCAGGTGGCACTCGTTTTTTTTCTGAGACACAGCAGACACAGACGCACAAGGAACAGACAGACAGACAGACAGGCAGACAAACAGACGGACAGGCAGACAGACAGACGGACAGACAGACAGACAGACAGACAGACAGACAGACAGACAGACGAACAGACTGATAGATAAACAGATAGACAGAGAGATCGGCAATGTCAAGAATGTAGAAGTCTCGGTGTGATTCGTTGTTTATTTAACACAAATTCCTTTCTCCCCAAATAATTTTTCGCGCTTCCTCTCGCGCGCTTCGCTTCTCACAATTTTTTTTTCGATCGCTGTTCGTTCTGTGTACATCCATTTATTGTTCGCTCGTTTGCACTCTGGTTTGTTTTTCTTTATATATATATATATATTTATATATATACTATATCGATTAGTTGCGTCGTTCACTTCGAACCGCGACTCGCCAGAACGATATAATAACGCTCGCTAATAATATTTAATGACAATAATATTCAATGACAATAATAATAAATAGTTACAATAATAGGATAATAGCGATTACAATAATAATAATATCGTCGTAATCGTATAATAATGATGACCAGCAAATGGCGGCGGGAGGTATGTTCCCTCATCCCGCTTAGCTGCCGTAAATCTTCTCTCTCCTTCTCGCATCGTATTTACATATGTATAGCAATAATCGTTTTTATTTTTTATTTTTTTTTTTTTTCACTTCCCCTCCTCCTTCGTTTACAACATCGATTAATGAAACGCCTCACTCTATACAGCGATATAATATAAACACTATATGCCGGCAATATAGTATAAATGACACTAACGATGATGACATGATGACACGCGACGCGGATGGCGCAAAGCTCACGATGTCGTCACGAAAAATAAAACAAATCGATAAAATGCAACAATGACGATAATAATTTCATTTGGTGACCTAGTCTGTGTGTTCCAAACTTAGGAAAAGAAACATCATCTCTATATGTATTTGTTTTTTTTTTTTTTGTTTTTTTTTTTAAATCGTCGTTCTTATCGAAGTTTACATCTAGATGATGTCCTACTGCACGTTTACTCCTGTTATTTAGTTGTTTTTTTTTTTTATAAAAATGTTAATTACATCTGCTGAAAATATATAGTGATAATTTCTACATCTGTATATAACCGATCAATTGATAATACGGGTGACAAGGCCTGTAATAAAAGATATGGTCACCATACTTTACGTCTGTACATTACAATCTTTAAGCGTGATAAACAAAATCCGTCAGAAAATAGTTGTTAATTATGTACAAGTATTGTAATTTATAAAATTTGTTTTCAAATAAAGCGAATTACAATAGGTTTTTTTTTTTTTATAATAAAATTAACACTATGACAGTTTTTATATTAAATGAAAATTGTGCGCACTTGAACGCGTGCGTGTGAAATGTGTGCGTTGTGTTTGAACGTTTTTTTTTCTTTCAATAAATCTCGCGCGCGAAATTTACCGTTTCTGTTTATCACGCTTAACGTTGCAAATGACTCGGAAACGCTCCTTACCGAGTTAGCGGTATTTTTAATGTCGTTTTTAAATGTAAAATTCGATTTATCACAATCGTAAATTTCTAAATTTAACACGCACATGTTTAGTGGAATTGTCATTTTTTCCGTTACAAGTCACATACATTTCCAATTATTCCGTGAATAAAAACACGAACGTTTTCATCACAAACGTATTGATTGTCAATTTTTGTGACTAAACCAAGAATCATTACTACAAATATGTATCGATACAGCGTGATAGATAGATCGCGTGAAAATGTATGTTACACGTTTCACAGACAAATCCAATATATAAAATGTCTGTGTGTTTTATATTAAACAAACAAAAACAAAATTACACACACTGTATAAAGATTTTAAAAAGACCAAGCAAAAAACGATATTATCTCTCATGTAATATTTTTAAGCGCTCTTTTAAATAAATTGCACACTTTTGTTTGCACACATAAGAGTTTTTTGTTTTTTTGCTTTTGTCAAAATTAAAAATCAAAATTTCGTAAAAAACACACTTCGATATAAATAATCGCGAAACAAACGAAGCGAATGTCGTCTGACGATTCTTTTCGTTCTGCTCTCGCCACTGTCGCGTGTTTCCCACGGCGCTTATACTGCGGAGTAATAAATAAGTTTTTCGCGAAAAGAAAAGAAGACCCTTCGCTTCCACGCGCGCCGTTTTTCTTCATTCGTCAGTGGCCGATCGACAGCCGATAGAAAAAAGAAAACTGCGCATGAAAAACTGCCCTTTCCTAACTCGCGCAAACTGATTTATTGCCTCGCAGTGTACACTTCGCTTAATAAGAAATTATTTCGATTATTTCTCCGTTTTTGACGTCTCACGTCGACGTCACTTCTCCGTGTTTCCCTTCCACATTGCAAGCATACGCAGTCACGAAATCACGCGCACTCACTCACGCACACGTACAGATCATCCTGCCGAAAACACCATATCACGCAATCACGCATGTGCACGTAGAACCCACAAGAGACACATACACACACACACACACACACACATTCTCTCTCTTTCGTTCCGATAAATACATGTAATCAAATATATTTCAAGCCGCCTTAATATAGGATAACAGTTTCTCATCTTCATTTGTATATCTCGATTTAGGCGTCGTAAATCTAAAGGATTTGCACGTGTCCGCCGTACGTTCGATTAGTTAGAAAAAATCTAGAATTTCTTAATTACCCGTAATTTTATCGTAAATATTTAATTATAGATTTCGTACGTTTACTCTCTTATAACACACGTTCACCTACGTTTTACGGATATAACAAAATGTGTTCATATATTTTATTTTATTTTATTTTATTTTTTTTTTTACTTCTTTGTGTATTACACAAAGTATATGTACGCGTGTGTGTGTATGGCCGCGTGTTTTTCTGTTTACGTACGTGTATACGTGTACGTGTGTGTGCGTGTGTGTATGTGTGTATGGGCTATGTACGTATATACGTATATAACATGCGTTTATCTGCATTTTATCTTTAAATTTTCCTTAGACATTTGTTATTCGCGTGTTATTCTAATTAACGTGACATCGTAATCATCGTAGTCGTGCGACGCGTGTTCGGAGCTCGCGATCTTCGCTCGTTCGAGATCGCCAGATAACGAAACGAATAAATACGCGGAACGCAGAGAGAAAAGAAAAAACGGGAGCGCGTCGGCGAGTTTTCGATCGGAAAAGTCCGAAAACGAATTTACTACTGAACTCTCTCTCTAGATAGCACCTTAACTGCGTTATTGACGGTACTTTCAAGTTTCGCGTTTTATTTGGAAGAGAAAAATCACTCGCTCTCTCTTTCTTTCTCTTTCTCTCTCTTTCTCTCTCTGTCTCTCTCTCTCTTTCTCAACGTTCTTTATACTCAAAGATATATTCACTTATAAAAAAAAAGAAGAAAAAAGTCTGATGTACTTACGTTAAGTGTAATAAAGTAAGATATGTGCATTTTGGAATTATCTGTGAATTGCCCGACGCGACAGCGACAAAAGCGCGTTGCGTTGGGCAATCGATCAAGCAGACGTCGTTCAGTCTAAGACCCATCACTAGCTGAAAAGAAACCGTTTCGCTGCAGGCAAAGTTCGCAGACAAAATCACGACGGTGCACAAAACTTCGCAGCACTGATGCAAGATCGAGCAGAGAGCAACGACAGCGGTGGGGGCACGCACACAAGCGAGAACTTTCGTCCTTGTGCGCACACGGAGGGCGGTTTTCGCTTGTGTCCCCACCGCTTCGATCTCTCTCGTTGCTCTCTGCTCGATCTTGTAACTCTGCTTCGCAGTCGTTCCGATCGAGATATCGATCCTACTGGCATGAAAAAAGCGCGCCGTTCTTTCCCTTCCGTTTACTTTTGGTTTCAGAAGTCCCTCCGTCCAAGCAAAAAGCGCTACGCGATGAGGGAGGGATTTCTCTCTTTTTCTCTCTCTCTCTCTCTTTTCCTTTCGCGATAAATATATATATATATATATATATATGTATATATATTTATGTATATATATTTATGTATACGTATTACGTACAGAATGAATCTCGGATCATCTTATGCTCGTCAGTGTCGCAAGAATGTTGAATGATCGACGCGCGCGCGAGATCGACGACGCGACGTTTATATACGCGAGAGTTCGTTCGGTCAATGCCACGTATCGATTTCGCCGTGAAATTCATTTTCCGTGCAAAAAAGGGGAAACGACGACGACGACGACGACGACGACGACGACGACGTGACGGTGACCAAACGAGAATTGTTCGATAGTCGCGGATGCAAACGCCTCTCTCCCCGTTCGTAATCGCTATACTTCCGTATTTCATCGTTGCGGATACATGTAGAGATGGGCGACACGCTGTTTCTGGAAATTGGCGATTGATTAGGAAATTTCGATGCGCTCGCCATCTCTGTTCACATTGTGTCGGAAGCATTGTTTTCGAATTTTTCGCCAAAAATACTCGACTTTTCATCATCTCTCTAACCTGCCAGTGATGCTCGTAGTGTCCGCGTGTATCTCCGATGGATTTCGATGTCCCCGTGTGCGTATGAACGTGCAGTATATCGAGAATCGCACGCTTTCTTTTTACTAAATATATATATATCGCGAAATGGTTGAAAAATTCTGATGATAAAAAATTAACGTTTTGTGCACGCTAACAATTTCAATTTGTCGTATTTTGATATTATTACGCTATCGCGTGGAAAGTCTACGCTTTTCGAGATCAGTTGAAAAAGCGATCTGCAATTTTCGAAAAGAAAGCGCGCGATCGCGGCGGCACTCTGTACAATGTGTGCGCATACGTGTGTAATGTAAACGTGCGATGCGTGTGTGCGATGCAAAATATGCACGTGCGTGTTTTCGCTTTCCGTGTTTTTTTTTTTTTTGTTTTTTTTGTTTTGACTCTTTGGCAGCGCGCGCGAAACACGGCCGCCAAACCAAACGGGCCGCGAAGAACTGAAAGTGGCGACGCCGCCGCCAATCATCCCCCCGGGGAATCCTGCGAGCGCGAGAAAAATCGACCCCGCGAGATCCGCCGCAAAAAAATTCGATGACGATCTCCTCGCCCGTTTCGCAACGCTCTTCAAACACTTCCCTGTGTGTGTGTGTTTTTTTTTTTTTTTTTTTTTATTTAATTCTCTTTTTTTTCTTATTTAATCGTAGAAAATGTGAGGCGTACAAAAAGATGTCCCGCGATACACTCGACACATTTCTCGTCTCACGTTGCCGCGCATCTTCCGGTCGTTCTCTCCCTCGTTCTCTCTCTTTCTCTCTCCTTCTCTCTTTCTCTTTTTTCCTCTCTCTCTCTCTCTCTCTCTCTTTTGCATCGTCGCTTCCGGTTTTCCTTCCTTGCGTAACGATCCTTCTTGCATCCGCTCCCGTCCGCCATGAGCGAGGGACTGAATGGCGCAGGTGAGCGCAGGGGAGGAGGTTGCGTCGAAGGGCTGACCCGTTTCGTCCTTTTCCACCCGCCATTGTTCTTGCCTACCCCGACTCTTCTGCCCGTTCGCTTCCCTGTATTCTCTGCCTCTTCTCTCTCTCTCTCTCTCTCTCTCTCTTCTCGTGTTCGGCTTTCGAGGGACGAGTAGAAAAAAGATGGTAGGGGAAAGGGGGTGACAGTTCCTCTCATTCTTCCGTGCTCTTTTCATCGTTCACCCGTTGCGTCGAGACGGCCGGCGAACTCAACAATAAATATTCATAGATGGCCCTGCTTTGGTGGCCGGAGCAATAAGAGTCCGTGTGATTGTCTTAACAATACTATCAGTTTTACACGAGTTTCTTTTTTTTTTCTTTTTTTTTTACTATACATAATAGTCCTTTTTTTTAAATAATAATAATAATAAATATTATTATTATTAACAGTGTGAGAGAGCCGCGTATAACATACATACTCTTCCGTCGTTAAAGTTGAGTAGCACTCGATACACTCTAAAGAGTTCGTCATTTTAATGTTGCTATTTTTTTAAGTCATTAATTGTTTTCTCTTTATCATATAATTAATTAATTATTTTATTATTGTTATTATTATTACTCGCTATGTGTATCACTATTATTACTATTACGTTTAGTATTCTTATTGTTGAAGTATTATCGTGTTTTTATTTTTTTATTTTTTTTTTAACGAGATATTCAATTATAGTTATGAACGTATCGTTATATATCACTATCCTTACATTTAATTAACTAATATATCATCTCATCCATACACACACACACACACACACACAACACTTCTCTCTTGGACCAATCTCTCGGCCCCGTCGCGTCCAAGAACATCGCGCGTCCACAAATGGCGCGTACGATGTCACATGTAATTTATAAACACAAGTCGGCATTGCGTCAACCTGATAACAGTGTGTGTTACCTCACAATCCCTACGTACGCACAACTCGGTGTCGCGATTAAATGTCCATTGTGCTCGTCGACGTTTGTGCGGCGACACGACAATTACATCTCGACTACATTGAATTAACTTCGATTGTTTTGTTTGTTTGTTTGTTTGTTTTGTTTTTTTACTTGCAAATAACACATACACAACGTTGAGCAAAGATTTCGATTTAATCCGTTCGATCGGTCGAAGGGACTTCGAGTGAGTCTCCTATTAGTCTCCGGAAATGTCCATCGCCGTCTCGATAACGTTAATCCCTATTGCTAATCGTGCTCGACGAGGGAGATACCGATCGCTGCAACTCTCCGAATCCATCGACTATTCGAAATCCATCGATCGTGTTCGCGTGATCGATAACAGAACGAACATCGACGAAACTCCGATTCATCGCACGCGCGCGGTAAAGTAATTAACGCTTGATTGATTGCACAAAGGAGACGCGCTATGTACGCTCGCTCGGTCCTTTCGTTTCGCTGAGTAGGTGTGTATGTGTGTGTAATATATACATATATGTGTGTGTGTCTTATAGATACATATATATATATATATATATATATATATATATATATATATACATATATATACATATATATTTCTTGAAATATAAAAATTATTTACGTACGACCTGTTTATTTACTTTTTCCGCTAATGTGTCCGGAATATCGGAATCAGCAAATTGAACATGGCCTGTAACGCGCGTTGCGGAACATTCAGCTGACATATACATGTACATATATATATATATGTATATATATATATTGAACACGCGCGCGCGAAACTGAACGCTTTTTCACTTTTAGCGCGCGTATGGCTTTGACAGTTCATTAAATTGCTCCGATACATTCATTTCATTAAACTGGACGTCAACAATTAACGCCGGATCAAACGCGGAACGGCGCCAAGCGCGAGTCCTCGTTATTTCCATGTGCAATGGTAAACGCGCGCGCGGTGCACGCCCTTGGCGCAGTGGTAACGAACGAAATTGGTCAGACGCGCCCACCGCGCGCGCTTCGGCGAAAGGTTAAACCCGCGTATTGTTTGAAAAATCGCGCCCACGCGCGCTCGCGCGCTCGGCGCGATTGTTGATGTTAATACGCGCGCTTTGAATTTTGCAAATTTCGAACAAGGTTTCGCGTTTGGTTAATGCCAAGGCCGTGCGCGTTACGTCGGAACGTGGGCAGTTTTTAACGCGACGAAAGGACCAGACATGCGCGTTTCCGTTCGGCTCTCATCATCGACGCGACGCCGTTGCGAACGTCGCGAGCCGACCGTGCGATTCGGATAACAGTTAACAAATGCAACAACGACACAGAGTCAAATTGAATCGGTATTAAAGACGGTCACGACGTATAACATACACATTAAAGATAGCGGGGTTGTATTACTATACCGACAATAATAGCCATCGACGCGCGTAACAAGACCCCTCTCGTTTGCGACGACGGCGAAAGCTGCTCGGGGCGACGACGCCGCTGGAAAATTGCACGCGCGACGCCACGGCGACGTGGGAGAGAAACGAATTCCGGGGGAGGAAAAAAAAATAATCGTCTTTTCGATTTATCGCGCGATAACAGACGTCGTCGCCAGACGACGTATATATTTTCGCGCGGCATCGCACGAAAAAAAAAAAAAAAAAAAAACGAAGATGGAGAAAAGGTCCTTTGTCTTTTCCGCCGGCTTTTCGCTCGCGGCCTTTGATCGCTTTGTCTCCGGCTGCCGCGACCGGCGGGGCTCTCTGTCTGCAGGGCGCGAGCCGATTATAATTCAATTGCGCAAATCCCGCTCGGTTGAATCCCTCTCGTTTTCACGCGCCTCAAGCTCGCTCCTTGTGTGACGCCCCCCCGTTATTTATTTATGCACCACGTGCGCACACGTCCTAACGTTCGCTTTTTATCACGGATTCGGGCGAGGGAAAAGTCGTGCGCGCCCCGACGATGATTTCTTCTGGCACGTCGCGCCACCACATCTCATCCACACATCTCGGCACATATTTCTCTTACTTTGCGCGTCTCAAAAATCCCTCTCCGTGATCGTCTAATGACGTCGTGTGTGGAACACACACGCCACGGGCACGATTTGCGGGGGGGGGGGGGAATGTCTTTGACGAATCCCGTCTTTGACGAAATGCTTTCTCTCGCCGTGGAAAATCGAGGAAAAACGTTTTCGGCTATCGAACGGGAATAAAACAGCGCGCCGACAAAAGCCGCCGTGTCGCGAATACGACGTTTCTTGTTTCGCTCTCGGGAAAAACATTTCTGCGCCTCGGCATGAGGGCGTTTCCTTGACAATATCTTCTGCTTCCAGAAAGAAATACGATCGACGCATGTTTCAAAAAAGATTTTCTCTCTCTCTCTCTCTCTCTCTCTCATTCCGGCTCCCGACAAAGCTGCGTTGTTGGCAAATTGCGGTGGTATCTTCGAGATAAATAGGCAGTTGGTGTGCTTTTGGTCGAAATATCTTTGTACCCGATAGCGTCGGTTTGAGCTTCGTCGTTGTTTGCGCCCCAATCGGTAGAAAGAATATTTTATTTCTCGGCAGTTTGTTTTTTTTGTCTCTCTCTCTCTCTCTCTCTCTCTTTCTCTCTCTGTCTCTTTGTCTCTCTCTCTCTGTACAGATTTTGGTCTTCGATTATGTTTACGATATTCATCTGATCGAGCAGATTTATCTCATCTCGTCGGTGAAGATGGGACGAGAGATTTAAACGACAGCGGGAAAAGGGGGGAAAAAGCAACGTTGATTTGAAAGAATTTTGTTTTTCTTCGGAATCTTTCGGTTTGAAATAAAACATCGCGTTTTTCTTCGGCGAAGAGAGATGCGACGAGAAGGGACACGCCCGCGCGCGTATGGACGAAGAAGAACTCCACTTCCTCTCTTGGTGGAGCCGCGCATTTGTTCTTCTTTCGTTTCTCTGCTCTCCTCTCCCCCTCTCGAGAGCTGACTACGCCGCGACTACTTAAATTCAATCTCACGGATGGAGGTTCTATTCGAATTAAAGTAAAATCCAGTTTCTCTTTCCGTTTGCTTCTCGGCCTCATTATTTCCTCCGGGAAAGAGTTAATTGCTTTAAATTGCTGTGACTGCCTCAAGTAGTCTTTGCTTCAACGGACTTCATCGGAATATTATGTTTCGTCTTCTCTCTGAAGACGGAGAGATAGATAATTTACTTACACTTGCAGAGAGAAAGAAAGAGAGAGATAGAGAGAGAGAGAGAGAGAGAGAAAGAGCGTAGTGCTACTTCATTGAAGTTCCAGAGAAGTATAAGTAAATCAACGGTTAAGTAAATATATGTCTCTTTCAAGCTGAAAGCCAATGTCAAAAACTACGTTCGCATTTAAATGGAATTTTCGTCGTCCAATGCGGAGATCACATAGATTGAGCAATCGCGCCACGACGGTTCGGCGCGATTTCGAGGGATCTTCTCGCGTAACAACAAATCGAGTCGATTCTTTTTTTTTTTTTCTTTTCCATCATTTCTCGTCGAGTTATTTTTTTGGGGGAGTGGGGGAGGGAGAAGAGGGAATGGAGAAATAATTCATCTTCCGAATTACGGTCCGTTTTCACCGAAAACGATTCGCTCCGATGACTCGCGAAAAAGTACGTAGCGGGTCCGCTTTTCTTTCGCGCGTGTGTTTCTTCTCGTCGATTCGCCGAAGAGTAACTCGCGACGTTTCTAAATCACAGCGGCGCGCGCGCGCGCGCGCGCAACGGACAACTCGCGCAATACATCAGCGGCGTCTGAGTGTGATCATTACTCTTCTTCTCTCGCACACCGAAACATTCAGGTTCGCTCGAAACGCAACCGCTGCAACTTGACATCGCGATCGAACGCAGCTGCAAGGCACACTCGAAGAAGGGGCGAAGCGTACAGAGAGACGAGAATTATGCAAAAAAAAAAAAAAAAAGGACTCCTCTTTTTCTCTCTCGCGACGATGAAAGAAGAATTACTTTGTCGATCTTTTATCTCTCGTCGGCGTTTTTCCTCCGCCCGATTTCTCTCGTCGCGCAGCTTCGACCGCCGCGAAGGACACGATCGAGAAAGTTCTCCGGGTAATTGGGTGCGGACGCGCACAAAGAGTCTCGTAAAGAGTCGAAGGGTACTCACAGGAAGACATGCGATAGTAATTCTTTGCTAAGTGTCCGCCTTAATCGACGCCTCGCCTCGTTGAAAAATCGACCTGTCGTTTTTTTTTTCTTTTCTTTTTTTTTTTTTTTTTTTTTCGAGCGCTCGAGAGTCTGCGGTCTCAAGTTGCCTTGAAGGATCGCCAAGGCTTACGCGACGCCTTCAGCGAGAGAGACGCGCTTTAAGGACGCTCTTAATTCGAAGAAAACGAGCGAGGAACGATTTGTTACCATTGCTTTTTCGCTGAACCCGCGATTATTGCGTACGAACTTTAGATTTTGTTTTTTCCTCTTTTGTTTTTGTTTCCTCCTCTCACCCACGTTGGATGAACAAACAGCAATTTTCGTCGAAATTATTTATACAAGTGCGACAGAAATTGTATTTTTTCTCTTTTGATTGCAAAAAAAAAAAAAGAGAACCCGTGAATGAATAAAAACAAACTTCCTTCTCTCTGTATACGACGTTAATTTCTTTTGCACGCAATAAAGTGAAATTCAGATTACTCTTCTTTTCATATCGTTCTACGCCACATTTATTTTTCTTTTTTTTTTTTTTCGCTGTCACAGTCTTCTCTCGCGCGAGAGATGGATCGCACGTCAATTACAGCTTCGCTTCCCCCTCACCCTCACGTAACAAAAAAACTTACATTCGTGATAATAATACGTTCGTATAATTATTGCGCTCGCACGCATTCAAACGAACCAGATAATACTGTGTTCGTTTGATTCGACGAAATTTCAAAATTTGCACGTGCCGGAAGAAGAGCCCAGATGTTTCGCGATGACAACGCGAATTGTTTTTATTCGCGCGTCACGAAAAAAATTAATAAATCAGAAAGGAGATCGAATTCTACGAGCAAATTTTCTCTCTCTCTTATTTCATTTGCTTTTTAAATAACTGTTTATACTCTAATGTTTCGCTCGATTGTATAACGCGATTGGTAATCAATGATTGCCTCTCGTTTATATAAAATTTGTCTCGATATAAATCGAGACAGAAAAAACGCCAATTTCTATCGTGACATCCTCTTTCCTTTGTCCTACACTTTTTTTCAGATCACCTCGAGATCGAGCCAGACAAGAGTACTTCACGGAACTCTTTGAGCTTCTGATAAGAAGTGCTTGTTTCATTGAGCGTTTTATGATTGTGACCCACAATTCCTTGTATAACAATTCTCCAATAACAGTTCTATTTCCCGATGACATGTTTTTTTTTTTTTTTTTTTTTCAGCCGTGAGATCAGAAAAGACAAATGTTGTTGCTTGATCGCGTTAAAAATTATTTAATAAGAATAAACGAAAAATTTAGTTAAAAATTGTCAAACTTGTCGCAAATACACGCATATTACAAAATTGATTTCTCTGTCGCTTCTCTCTGAGCGTGTGGGAGAAAATCACCGAACACACAATTTTCCGATACGCAACGTGTGCTTCGTTCGAAATTTCGTTCAAATCGATGTAATTTCAAAAACAGATGCGAAATGTCGCACACAGAAAATTTACGTCTAGAAACATCATGGAATATCTAAAATTAATTGAAACATTGCATATACAATGCGCATAAATTGTTATTGCTGCAAATATTGATACCAAATGTTCGGTTTGTTACTAATTGAAAGATTATTGTTGCCTATTCACATGGCGTCATTTGCCGAGGGTCAATTGTTTACTTTTTCATATCTGTGTCACTACTGATTACTGCTAATTAGTAAAATCACATCGCTTACACAGACGCAAACTCTATTTTAGATATTTTGCCGAACATAATTTCTTTTCGACAAAAGAAAAGCAAAATCAAGAGAAAACAAAACACAAAAATCTAACAGTTGCACGTAATATAATGCCGCGATATACCGCTGCGCCAGATATGAGAGCGACTCATAGCTCAGTCGCGGGACTATAATAAGCAAGAGAGGGAAAAAATCCAAGTTTGTGAATTCGGGCAAAAATGTGTTCGGAGATTTTTACGGTTAGGTCGCTCTCTCTTTCTGACGAGCTGAAAGCTCACCGAAATGTATCTCTGTCATGAGATTACTCTAAATTTGAAGTATTTATGTGCACTTTCGGTGGTTCAAAGTCCACCTGAAATTTAAGTCCTTTATTACACTCTACAGTGTTCTCTTTGTTATAAAATCAATATATATGACGAATTAAAATTGTAGGTTCACTGTTCGTGATAAACAATGATCTAACAAACAATTGTCTAAAACCATATTGTTATTGTTGGTCATTGAGAGTTCAACACAAAGATGTTCATTCGGCTGTCTCACAAGCTTCAAAAGAGGCAGATATATATATATATATATACATATCTTTTCGTATGGGTCACAATCTATAAGAGATCTATCTAACATTAATTACTTACAAAATTACTTCTTACATACGATTTATTAAGTTATTTAACGACTTATATTCCACATTTTATCTCGCGTATGTACACGACTTTGTACAATCTCTAAATACTCGCGCGTGTATATAAGTAATTACGCTATAAGTAATATTTATATATACGCTATATATATAATTAACATGTGTGATTCCTCCGAGGAGCTGCGAGAAAATAGGAGTTTCAGGATGTGATAGGAAGACGGGTTTTCTTTCTCTCTTTCGCGATTGCCGCGTATTGTATTCGATATCTTTTCCTGTCGATTTTATTATACGTTCGGAAGTTACGCACGAGGAATAAATCTTCCCGATTTTACGCGCGCGTGCGGTACAAAGCTTACGTGGCGTAAGTTGCACGTAAACGGAATACGTATTACACGAGTGCTTCAAATTTGCCAGCGTTAAAGTTCAACGATGAATGCATTCGGCGAAGGGAATGCAGGCAATTGAATTGTGACTGACACGCACTCGTAGATTCAACGAATCAGATTCGATGGCAATTCAATTGCTATTCAATCGTTGTCTCTCCCAAATGCGTGCATTGATGAGCACAGTGTAATTTAACACCGTGGCAATGATACGTTCATTCATTGTGCGCTAAATAATATCAAACTGCCGGATTTGATAATCGTGTGTGTACCGAAAGCGCGAGGTACGAAATTATAACCGACGTCCTCTATACTCGCTTCGAGACACACGGACGTCTTCGATGATGTAAAGCAACGATTTTTGTTCTCTCTTTTTGGTTTGTTTCGACGAACGATTCTCGCAGGAGGAAATCTCAATTTCAATTGCGCTTTATTTTTTATACGCTACTTAAACATTTATTTGTGCGTGTTTTTTTTTTTTTTTTTAAAGATAAAAGGAGAAACTGCCGGCCCTTTTAATCTACCCGATATCAACCCACTTTGGCCCTAAGTGCCACGCCCATTGTCTTGCCAACAGATGCCTCCCGGTAATTATCTCCGGATACTCGTCTTAGCAAAAACTTAATTGGACGGCCCACTTCAACTTCTTAATTTTCAACAATCAAATGTCTCGGTATAATCAAAGTTAAACTTGGAACATCGAAAGTTTTACGCCCAACTAAAGCGAAGAGAACAAGATCTTGTTGTTCACTCGCACTCTCGAAATTTAATTCTTCGACATTAAAAAATAATCAAAACAAACAAACAAACAAACAAAACACTTGGCATTTCACGTAGTTTGCATTTTAAAAACATTTCAATACAAATTCAAAATATATACAGATAAAAAACTAAAGAGCGATCTCAACTGAGAATTTACAACCAATCGCGTTGATCAATGTAAATTACAATCTCAGTGGGAAAAAAAGAGAGAGAAGTTATATTGAAACTTTTTTTTTCCCGAATTATTATACTCGTCCGTCCCGTGTTAAAATTACGACGTGTCACAATTCCGACGTTGTTTAAAATCTCTCAACGTCTTAATTGCCACAATTCACAGACAACGGCGCGATATTCGTTCAACAATCGACGAGATCTCAGCGCGAGTTTTACCGCGATCGCGTTTAAATTACAGCGCGTACGACAATCCCGCGCGTCTCTCTAACTTTTAACGCAAAGAAACGCGAAAGAGGGGGAGGAAGGGTGGAAGAGCAGATAAAATAATTCCATTAAATGTAGGAATCTTAGTCCGCGTGTACACGTGAAACCGGTCGATGCACACAATATTCTATCCTATGTATTTTGCGTCAAATAAACCGAGCGGGAACGGATGTGACACACAGAAAAGAAATAAACGCGAGCGGGAGAGAATCCCACACACAAAACGTGATCTCTGGTTATTTCGGACGGTCACGGAGAGCACGAAATCAGAACTTACTTACCTAATCCACGTGCTCACGTTCTTCGTACCGCGTTTGTTCGTTCGTTCGTTCTCGTTCGTTTTCGCTACGTTCGTTTACCTTGCACGCCCGCCCTAATTTTCCACCGCCGTTTGCACTACTAATGAATCACGTTTCTGCCCAAAGACTGAAGTGACTGAAAAATTCAATTACACCGGCGAAGCTATCAGAGTGCGACTGTGTAATGAAATACTCCCTCCTCCTCCTCCTCCTCCTACCTATCTCCGAACGCGGAATCTGCAAAATGACAAAGCGGGAAAGGGGATGGAGATAGAGAAAGAGAGATAGCGAGAGAGAAGGAATAGCGCGCGGGATGTGTTGGCGGATGGGAAACGGAAATCGCTGATTTCGAGGGAATCGCAATTATCTCGCGACCCCGATTCATCCCGCGACCTGACAGATAACGGCCTCACTCCGACAATATTGTTTACAATATAATTGTATATACGCGAACGTCGGTTCTATACGGGACGTGTAGAAATATCTGTTAATTGCGCGACCGACGCGTGCTCACAACAATACTCGGAATATATTCGGTAACAGGCACGGAACTTGATTTTTCTAAAAATTTAGATAAATATTCTCTGTTTTGTCTGTTAGATCTGTTCGCGTACTCTTTCTCGCGTTCCAACATTGAAAAATCACGATGAAAAACTCATTTTTAATTCAAGTAAAAAAAAAAGTAAAAAAGATTGTTTTAATTAGGAGTAATTTATAGATGAGATCATCGCGGAAGTTGGTTATTGTGCGTAAAATATAAGAAACGAAAATCGTTCTTTTTTTTTAGAGATATTGCGATCGGAAATAGATCTCGTCGTTACTCGCAGCGAGATAGCTTGTGTTAAGTGTCTTATTTAATATAGTGTGCACTCCGATACGTACGAATTTTTCGCTACTTGTTTTTTTATTTTCCTTAACGCGGGATTAAGGGAAGCTTCGATTACGAGGAAGACGCGTGATTGAGGCTCTCTGGCGACGTTTACGAGGTGAAAAGAGATTCGGTGAAGGAACGAAAAGACTCTCAACTTCTTTCCGGCACGTCACACACTCGTATGCAGCTTCGTCGTGTAACAACGACGTTATTACACAATCGAGCGTTTAATATTTACACAATAATTTCACCGGTCAAGTTGCACGGCTCTTACGCAACCGCTCGCATCCCGGGGGTTACGTGGTTCGAAAAATAACAACAAAATGGCAAAACAAAGAAAACTCTTTGCAATCGGGCATTGCATTTCAAATAACCACGGCAATTATTAATGCGCGAAATTTATGCAACAATTTCTCTTTTCAAGAGCGCTGAGCCTTTCACGGTTGTCGTTAATTACGCGGCAATATAATATGACCGTGTGATTTAATACACAATGCGTTAACAATATATGTAATTAAACAATTTTTTATCAGCTCGATTCCGCACGAGTTCGCGTTCGAACACGCAAACGCAAACCGGGCCCAGATATATATTTCTTTTTGTATAACTTTACGACACAAGTTTCAAGTTAAAAAAAAAAAAAAAAAAAA